>NC_057405.1:41702030-41822030 GCF_019320065.1 Cervus canadensis
AGAACAGACTTTTGAACTCTGTGGGAGAAGGTGAGGGTGGGATGTTTCAAAAGAACAGCATGTATACTATCTATGGTGAAACAGATCACCAGCCCAGGTGGGATGCATGAGACAAGTGCTCCGGCCTGGTGCACTGGGAAGACCCAGAGGAATCGGGTGGAGAGGGAGATGGGAGGGGGGATCGGGATGGGGAATAAGTGTAAATCTATGGCTGATTCATATCAATGTATGACAAAACCCACTGAAATGTTGTGAAGTAATTAGCCTCCAACTAATAAAAAAATTAAAAAGCAAAAAAAAAAAAAAACAAAAAGAAACTGTATCTAGTAAAAATAAAAATTTTAGGAGGAAAAAACAGAAACTTCTATTTGAGAATTGAAAGAATATAAAATCCTTTACTCTTCCCACAGGAAAGGCATGATGTCATATTTTCTTTTAAAGATAATTAACATATCTGAATGTTTCTATTTTGCATGGCACATCAGGAAGAATACCATGAAGGATGATCACACAAGGGTTCAATTCTTTGTTCTCTCTCTACTTATCATGTGGCAGGAGACCATTACCTCCATTTTTTACATTTATTTCAGTTTCTTCAACTTAAAGAACTGGTGCTTTGATTAGATTATCTCTAAAATTCCTTTCAGTGGAAAACTTGTTTTCCTACTGACTCCAATTGCAAATCCTTCAGAAAAATAAAATAGTGTAAATAGTTTCAGTAAAAGAAAAAGGGCCAAAACAACAATAAGGTACTATTTCCAAAAGGAAAAAAAAAAAAAAAAACTTCTGCCATTATTGCAGAATTTAATTAGTGCGCTTAAAAACATTCCATAATTATTATTAACTCCCCTAATTTATTCCATCCACATAGAGATTACAGAAGAACAGAACAGAGCTGAATCCAAAATTCCAGTAGCTGAGATACTATATATAGATCAAGAGTCTAAAATGTTGCTAGATTATGAGAGACACATAGAGGGAAATCAGCCAGATAATAAGGTACATTTTGCTCATCTCTATTAACAGATTTGAAACTCCAGAGTGGGTCCTAGATATTTGTACAGGAAAAAAAAAAAAAAAAAAAAGGCTTCTACAAAATCAGGGTCACCCTAACCCTTTAAAAAAAAAAAAGACATTGTGTGCTTCATCTTTATCTGAAAAATCTTAACTATGCTTTTAAAATCACTTTCTGGTAGGTTTTATGAGAAAATGCCTCCCTTATCCCACTGCTTACTGCATGAGCCTATGTACGTGATAAGCATCAAGCATTTTGAAGTGCCCTGACATCTTTATAAACAAACTTGCCTGACCTCAGCCGCAGATAACAGCATGTATTTTTCATTTGGGAACCATCACGAAATGACTGTTAGAAATTCAGAGATTTGTAGAGAGATCTACAGGAATAATTCCTTCGGTTTTTTAATATTCCTCTTTTAGGAAAAATCATTCTGCTGTGTAATTCTTTTGATTTTTGTAATTACATTTTTCTTTCACAAATATTTCTACCCTCTTGGAATAGAGCTTAAACTGCTGTGTTTTATGGAAAACACATGATGCCTGATTTTTTCCCTTGAATAAGAAGTATTTCTTTATCCCAAAATATATTTTATTTCCTTAAAAGGCAGTTTGGGGGACAGATGGGAAGGATAATGCTCTTTATAATCTCTAAAAGTATTGACCTCCTATAATACACATTTTTCCTGTTGTGTTCCTATCAGAAATTTTATCAAAGAACTGAGCTTCTAGGCTCTGATGGAGACCTTCCCAAATACATTGTTTTGCATGGTATGGTAACAGAAGTAGGTAAAATAATGTGTAGAGTAAAAGCCAAAATGAGAAACTTTCTACAGAAGGCAATATAATAACATAATGTAAAGTTACTATTTTAATTATTGCCAGTGGAGAGAAAATAGGAAAACAAAATATATTGTAAATTTTAGTAGAAAGAGCATTGGGCTCAGATTTGGGCTGCCATGGTTTCACTTCCTGGCTTACCTTGGAAGGACCTTTGTTTCCTCAGCTATAAAATGAGAAAGTGGACTCTGATTTCCCTTCAGGCTTAAAAAGCTAAGACTATATTTTTAATTCATCCTGTATGTTATGAACTCAATTATATACCCCTGCAAATTCAAATATTGACGCCCTAACCTCCAGTGCCTCAGAATGTAACTGTATTTTGAGATGGGGCCTTTAAAGAGGTGATTAAGTTAAAATGAGATCTTTAGGATGGGCCTATCCAATCTGACTAGGGCCCTTATAGGAAGAAGAAATTTGAACATGCAGAGAGTCACCAGGGTTTCATGTGCACAAAAGGAATAATATAATAAAATTAAAGTAAACCAGCTTTTATTTCTTCTTCTTTACATCTCTGTGATCACTGTTTGTTTTAAATATATGTCTAGATGAAAAAATATGTGGTACCATAGGGGTTTGAAATGAACTAGAAAGAAGCAAGCTCAAATGATTCCTTACTGTTAAGAATTTACTCTAGAAATAAGTGATGTGGCTGAGTCTGCATGTGTCAGCCCCTCTGTATAACTGGAAGTTCTCTGAATTAACTTAGATATAGAATCCAATGTTTACCAAAAGATAAGTAATAAAAATATGCTTCTTTAAAGCTTACATGTATTATTAAAAATCATCAGTAAGAACAACAATTATTTAGAATTTAGACCACAAACTATAGCCTGAGCTGAATCTTGCCTGCTGCCTATTTTTATAAATAAAGTTTTATTGGAACACAGCCACTTCCAGCCATTTGTGTTTTGTCTATGGCGTCTTTATTTCTACAGCATCAAGACTGAGTAATTGTAACAGGTTTCTTTTATCCCCCAAAGTCCCAAATGGTTACTATTTGGCCCTTTACAGAAAAAGTTGCTTGCTGATGCTTAACTTAGAGGAACAAAAATTTTTTTCTGGGGAAGAGTATTTTAACAGTGATACTGTTTTAGAATTGCTGGTGTTTGGTGATGATAAACAAGAAAACACACCAGACTGTGTACATACTGACTGTCTGAACCCAGGTAGACCATTCCCACTGCTCTGATCTTGGTGCCTCTGGTATACAGTACGCTTTTGACTAAGTAGCCTCCTAGGGCTCAGGCTCAGTAAATATTTGGGGTCCTGCAAATTCTCACACAACATGTTGATTAGGCCTTAGATTCCATCTGACTACTCCCAGAGAGCTATTTGAAAACATAAATATAAACGAGGTAGAAAAACCTAGAAGAAAATAGTTTGAAAGGTACCATACCTTCTCTTTGATGTTTAGATGATTAAAACAAATGGTAGACTATTTCTATTGCTTGAACTGTGCCTTGGATATAGGAAACACTCATACATATATATACAGTGAGACAAGGAAAGAACTAGCCAAGAAGAGATGTCAAGAAAAGGTGTTGGAGATGAAAATGTGAAATGGATAATGTTGGTTCTGGCCAACTTGGAGATGGGTAGTAATTCCCCAACCACATCAGCTTGCCTGAAATCTCAAGTATTCTTGGGGAGGAGGGGGAAACGGGCTATGTGGATGAATTTGAGGACTCACACCATTAGATTTGTAAACCTTGGGGCCCAAGTTGAGTGTTTGTGTGTGTGTGTGTGTGCATTCCTGACTGAAGAAAGTAGTATCATTCATTTTGTCTTTTTTAAGCGACCTCAGTTAATGGATGTTGGTGACGGAGTCATGGCTTTATTTTAGCAGATTAAAAGAACAAGATTTGATGGCAGTGAGCCGGATGACTGACATGGAGATGACCGGAGCTAAGCCTATGAGGTTGTTAGGACTTGGCTGTTAGACTGTCACCCCAGGGAGACAATAGCTATGGAAGTTCAGGAGCCATTGGTAGCTCCAGAAGATGCTGGAGTGAGGCCCTCTCGAAGACAGTGATGCGCAGTTGGCTCTGGGAGGAATTGACAGAGTAGGTTCTATGAATTCCTGCTCAGCACGAAAAAGAGACAGAGAAGAATTGATTCATGAGCACTGAGAAATATTAAGATAATTTGGGCAAGGGAGCACTGAAGAAGATTGTAAATTCTGTAATGGAGCAGGTAGATGCTCCAAAGCATGGCAGTTGAGATTCTAATGTAACATCATGTGAATTTTTGGTCTCTGAATTTTAAAATCAAAATATTTAGATTATAGATTTAGGACATATTCAGCCAAAACACTTAAATAATTATTCAGTTCAGTTCAGTCGCTCAGTCGTGTCCGACTCTTTGCAATCCCATGAATCGCAGCACGCCAGGCCTCCCTGTCCATCACCAACTCCCAGAGTTTACTCAAACTCATGTCCATTGATGAGCCATCTCATCCTCTGTCATCCCCTTCTCCTCCTGCCCCCAGTCCCTCCCAGCACCAGGGTCTTTTCCAATGAGTCAACTCTTCGCATGAGGTGGCCAAAGTATTGGAGTTTCAGCTTCAGCATCAGTCCTTCCAATGAACACCCAGGACTGATCTCCTTTAGGATGGACTGGTTGGATCTCCTTGCAGTCCAGTGGACTCTCAAGAGTCTTCTCCAGCATCGCAGTTCAAAAGTATCAATTTTTCAGCACTCAGCTTTCTTCACAGTCCAACTCTCACATCCATACATGACCACTGGAAAAACCATAGCCTCGACTAGATAGACCTTTGTTGACAAAGTAATGTCTCTGCTTTTTAATATGCTATCTAGGTTGGTCATAACTGTCTTTCCAAGGTGTAAGGATCTTTTAATTTTGTGACTGCAATCACCATCTGCAGTGATTTTGGAGCCCCCCAAAATAAAGTCTGACACTGTTTCCACTGTTTCCCCATCTATTTGCCATGAAGTGATGGGACCAGATGCCATGATCTTAGTTTTCTGAATGTTGAGCTTTAAGCCAACTTTTTCACTCTCTTCTTTCACTTTCATTAAGAGGCTTTTTAGTTCTTCTTCACTTTCTGCCATAAGGGTGATGTCATCTGCATATCTGAGGTTATTGATATTTCTCCTGGCAATCTTAATTCCAGCTTGTGCTTCTTCCAGCCCAGCATTTCTCATGATGTACTCTGCATAGAAGTTAAATAAGCAGGGTGACAATACACAGCCTTGATGTACTCCTTTTCCTATTTATTAGCTGTTGTTTAATAATATCTAAATTCATCCCTCCTCTCTTCAGATGCTTTGAAACTTGATTTAAAAGAAAAGCTATAGTCTCGTACATTTATTCTTGGAGGCTAATGTGAATCTTTACTGGTAGCAAATGACAAAGACAAATAATATAAGCTCAATGCTGTAAGTAAAGAGAGTCTTACTAATATGTTACCTGAAATAACTATGTGTGGCTTTCTCTTGTATTTTTTGCCACAACACATGACATACAGGATATTATTTCTCTTATCAGGGGTCAAACCCATGCTCCCTACAGTGGAAGCACAGAATCTTAACCGCTGGATCACCAAGGAAGCCCCATGTTTTTTTGTTTTGATGTTATCAATAAAATACATATATTATCCATTTACCATAATTTTACTTTTGGTTATATTCTTGCCTGGTAATAGGGTGGCTCTGTAAATTTGCCACAATAGGACTAAAGAATCAAAGCTTTTATTTCTATTTATTTATTTTTTTGCTTTGCTTACTTTGCAGTTTTCATTCCTAACATTGTTTTGGTGGGACTGAAATGGCAATAATCACTGAGATTTGTTAGCATCCTTTGGCAGAGATGGTTATTTTTTATTTCAGATTTAGTGTATTCTTTTCATAAGTTTTCTTTCTGGATAGGATTTTCCAATCATCACTAAATCCTGCCAGGGAGGGAAGGCCAAAGAAGAGAGTAAGAGGGAGATAGGAAGGGAGAGAGGGAAGGAGGGAGGGAGGGAGGAACAAAGAAAAGGAAAGAGGAAAAACAGGCCAATTGAGGACAAATTCTGTTGCCCACATTTCCAAAGCTCTCCTGGGCTTTGACTTCCATACTTATAAGAAGATGAGGCAGTATTGTGGTTAAAGTATCAGATTAAAATGCTCAGTATCTGGTGAGAGTCCACTTTTTGGTTCTGATACAGCTGTCTTATTTCTGGAAGCTCACATAGTGAAAGGCGCAAGGGAGTCTCCTTTCTGGTGTCTCTTTTATAAGGACACTAATCTCATTCCTGGAGAATCTGTCCTTATGAATGAACAGCCTCCTGAAGGCCCTACCTCCAAATATCCTCATTTGGGGGAATTAGGTTTCAACATATGAATTTGGGGGACAAAAATATTCAATCTGTAGCCATTTGTTTGTTAGAAATGAGTTTTCTGAAATCTGAAAAATAAAAAAAGAAGAGGGAGAAGAAAGAAGAGAAGTGGTATTGGAAAAAATTAAGGGGTCTTTTAGAACCAAAAGGAAATACAAGCCACCTCAAACGTCACAGGAATTAGAACAAGTCAGCCACCTAGAAACAGAGCAACCTTTCATTTCGACTTTTCTCTCCAGGGCTCTTGACTTTCACTTGCTTAGCTGAGTCCAGCTCATTTCCCGCCTTGGTCTGTAGCCTGGCTGCTTTTCCAACTTACCGTTGCACACTGCCCACCCTCACGTGCCCCTCAGGATCCACCATTTAAATTGCACATGGGGACCTCGGGGCCTGTGTCATAACATCAAATGCCTGCCGAAGAAAACAGAGGTAGGAGGAAGAGGAAGTCCAGGGGAAAAGATTAGAGAAGGAAGGGCAGATTTGAGCAATTAGCAGAATAAAAGAAAAGATCTGAGCAATTAACAAAAAGAAGATTGGGGAATAAAACGGAAAAAAAAGATTTTCAGCAGTGAAGATGTTACAAGAGCATCTCTCATTAAATATCAAAGAAAAAAGTTACTGAATTTTAAAATTAAAGCATAATTGAACTTAGAGCTGTATGCTATTTGGTTTTCATTTCTATAAAAATAGCTCAAATTCTGCTTACATATATTGTTACAGGATGATATTTTCACAATCTCTCTCCTCCTTTTCTTCCTTCTTCTTTTTTGATTTCACTTGCCTGATTGAGTTGGAAAATTCTAGACAGGTACTTCTTCTAACAAGAATAAACATTTCCAAGCTAACTTGTAAACTACAATGTAAAATTATATAGAATTTTATGCACTATCATTTTTATTGGCTTTTACATTTTCATTTCTGAGGTAAAAATAACAAGCAAGACAACTCCTAATTTTTGTAATAAACATGTGATACATCCATGTCCATATAATTATTAAACTTCACAGTAAACTAAGAAAGATTTTCTACCATGTAGGAGCTTGAAATGTGCTGCTATATTTTAGTTCTTCTCTGTCTCAGGAACTATTAAGTTTGATTTGCTGGTGTTTTGATGTTACTTGCTTTGTTTTTCAGAACAAACCTATGTTAAGAAAAAAACAGAACTGTGTGTTTGTGATATTCATCCTCTTTTTTCACCTAATGTTTCAATGACTTAAGAAAATCAGTGTTCCATGAGCACAAATGAAGTGGGTAGTGCAATGAAAATAAGCCTTGGGTTATGCTGTAAGAAACTGATGTTTAAAAAACAAGGATGAACTCAAGCCCTCAATAGCTTGGATTTAATTTCCTGTAGAGTAAAGCCATTCTCAGGCACCCGTGGATAAGTTTGTTATTTAGCACTTCACTGAGTCTCTTTTTGAACTTTACAAAGAAACAGACTTAGGGTCACGGGGTCCAAGAGCTTTGCCTTGTTCTCAGTGGGAGTGTGGACCATCCCCTGACACATAGCTCTGACCCTTTAATACATGGTCATTGCTTTTCACCCTTGATCACTGGCTAGGAATTATCCATGCACAGAGAACTGCTTTTGTTAACTTTGGTCTTGCCGTACTTTCCTGGTAAAAACTAAAGAAGGGTTACTGGAGAGAGAAGATAGAAGAAAAGCTGAATTAGCAGTTTCTTTTTTTTTTTTTAAATGCATTTTCTATGTGGGGCATAAATTTTGTTTGAGGAATCACACAAAATCATTTTTTTTTCAGGTTTTGAATTTTTCAACCTTTAATGGTTAGTTTTTATTTATTTGCTTTTATATACACAATTTAAAAAAAAAAAGACCTTTTCTTAAATAATTACAACTGGAATGTAATAAATTTAACTAGAGAAGTTTCCTGGGTCATCTGATCCAGTCTCTTTGTCTCCTGGATGATGAGTGGGAGGAAACCCAGGGAGGCTGGAGCCTCCCCCAGAGTCATGCAGTGAGTTAACAGCATCACTGGGACTTGAAGTCCTTGGACTCAAGGCAAACCTTCTCACAGGATAACCTGTTGCCTCTAGGTAGAATGCATGATTGGTCCTTTTCTGTAGGGATTTTTCTAATGTTTTACATAATATGTCTCAAGCTTTTACAGTTAAGGATGATGTCATAGTCAGTGCATCCTTTCTGGTGTGTTCTGAACTGCTGAGGACTGATTCACTACAGAATCTGGAAAGCTCCTCTCAGGTTGTCACAGCAGGTTTGCTGAGTGGCCTCCAAGAGCTGCACAACAGAAGATTATCACACTGGCTAAATATACCAGTGTGATAATATACCAGTTCCTAAATTCAGAAGCTTTTGAATTTTTTTCTGATGAAGTGAATCCTTACTTCAGAACTAGTCTTTTTTGCAGAAAAAGTTGCTACAGAATAGTAGTAAGGAATGGGCTTCCCAAGTGGTTGTCAGTACTGTGTCCAACTCTTTGGGACCACGTGGACTGCAGCACGCCAGGCCTCCCTGTCCCTCACCATCTCCCGAAGTTTTGCCCAAGTTCATGTCCATTGCTTCGGTGATGCCATCTAGCCATCTCATCCTCTGACACCCTCTTCTCCTGCCCTCAATATTTCCCAGCATCAGGGACTTTTCCAACGAGTCGGCTTTTTGCATCAGGTGACCAAATTACTGGAGCTTCAGCTTCAGCATCAGTCCTTCCAATGAGTATTCAGGGTTGATTTCTGTTAAGATTGACTGGTTTGAGCTCCTTGCTGTCCAATGGACTCTCAGGAGTCTTCTCCACCACCACAATTTGAAGGCAACAATTTGAGTAGGAAATTGCAACCCACTCCCGTATCCTTGCCTGGAAATTTCCACGAACAGAGGACTTTCGCGGGCTACAGTCCATGGGGTTGCAAAGACTCTGACATAACTGAGCATACAGCCATACATGTAAGATTTCACTCTTTAGAGAATCTTTCATTTTTATATGGTATGAGAGTGTCTAAAACAAATGTTTTCATTCTGACTTACTAAAAATAAAAGCACATAATAGATATACCCTCCAATAATAGACTACTTTAATATTCCAGAGTTGTGTTTAAAAATTCTGGAAAATTTAGTAGATCTTAAAATTTGCAGAATATTGATTGGTTTTTCCTAAATGTTCTGTATCTTTAAAATTATGGAGAAAATGTTTAATATAAAATTTTATTTTTTGTATTGTTATATTCAGAAAAGAGACTTTCTATAAATTTAGATACAATATGATTTTATTTCACTTTAGTTCTCAAATTAAGTTTAGTAGTATCTAAGAGAAGGAACCAAACAATTTAAAATGTCTGATTGTGTTTAACTGCCTCTTGGGAAAGTTATGAGAATAAATAAATTCCCAAAAGATAAAACTGTTTAAAATTTTATAATTCCAAAAGTATTATTATCAAAATATCTTTTGTTTCTATCAATATTACAAAAGAGCAATATTTCAATATAGGAAAACTTAAATGAAGATATACTTTGATTTTATATGTCAGTCAATTTATAGCCAATTTACAGTGAGTTATTGCAAATTGGTTGCATTATATAAACCAATCAAAAATATTTCAGGGTTAGTTTAAAGCTAAATAATTTGGTCTTTTAAATATTCAAAATGGTGTTTTTTCCCTCAACCCTGAGTTCTCTGTAACAATACAAGATGTAGTTAGTAAAGTTCTCCTTAGTAGTCTTTAGACTACATTACATTGCCAAAGTGTAACAAATACACCTGCTTCCAAAAGTCTATATTTATAGTGTTTTTCATTTGATGGTAATAATAATTATATATATGTATATTTCTTCACAGGAAGTTAGGATTGTATTAGGAAAAGGAGACTCATGAGAAAACTTTTATCCACTGAACTTTCCCTTTATTCTTATACTTATTACTATTAAAAATGCATTGTTCCAGTATCAGGTATTATAGGTTCAAGTAATAGGAGAGATGGTATCTTTCCTTAGTAAGTTTCAGCACTGCCATTGGCTACACCTTGGCCAGAACACCTATACCAGCGCATACACATTCTGGAAGAGCCTGTTTCCAGCATCAGGGCAGGGACTAATAGGCCATAAAACATACTGACTCCTGGTCTTTATGGAGCTTCCTGATTTCCTGAGTCAGTGAGTGAAGACAAAGACCAAAATGTTAAAACCAAGGATAGGCCAATAGACCATAGGCAGAGCTGCGTAGGAAGAACAATTGGACTCTTTCAATGTTGCAGTCAGCTTGCACGTACTTCCTTCCCTTCTTCCTACACAACACCCTCTTTGTGATAACCATCCTGTTATCTTCCTCTTTAGCAGCTAGCTAATTCCTCTAAGCATCAGCTGATGTCAATATACAGTGTTAAACCAATGCCTCATGTTATTTGTTTCTTGATGCACAATTCAATTAAATGTCTCTTTCTGGATTCCCTCCATCCAATAAACATACACACACACACACACACACACACATATATACAGGTGCCCAAACATACAAGAGAGATATTTTAAGATTGGAAGACTACTGTCTGCTCCACAAATTGAACTATATGTGTGGCTTTTATCCAATCATATGGCCTGCATAGGAAGTCCTTTCTCTTCTATTGCCGGAAAATTCATCCCTGATTCATCTGGTTCCTTCCTTCTCCTGAATGAAATCATAGAAAAATTTGTATGTACAAATGGAAATACACCTTCATTTTCCTAAGGTTGAAGTTTTAATAGATGAATTTTGCATCATAAACCATGCTTTATGATTTTAAAAGTAAAGGTCAAGCCAGTATTTCCTACTTTTGTAGGCACCAACATATTTTAGAAGCTGGAAGATTTAACAAAAATATGAAATTATTTTTAAGGTCAAAGGCAAAAGAACAACAACAAAAATCTATGAACAAGTGAGGAAAACTTTGGCTTTATTTAGCCATTATTACAATAGGGAAAGCACTGTAGTTCCGAAGATCAGAGTATCTTCCAGGTGGTTTTGTCTAAACTTTTATGGAAAGGAATAGACTTTTATAGACAAGTTATGGTGGTTGGTGGTTTAACCATTTAAGTCATGTCCAATTTCTTTGTTCTCCCATAAACTGTAGCCCACCAGGCCTTTGTCCATGGAGTTGCCCAAGCAAGAATACTGGAGTGGGTTGCCATTTCCTCTTCCGGGGGATCTTCCTGACCCGGGGATCGAACCCTGGTCTCCTGCATAGCAGGCCATCTCTTGTATTGCAGGCAGATTCTTTATTGACTGAACCACCCGGGAAGCCCAGAGACAAGTTATATATAGGAGGGGTAATTTTACAGTGGGATTGGTTTTGTCATCAGATGGATCTCAGTCAGTCAGTTAATAAGAAATGTTTATCTCCCTATCTAACTAGTTTTGTCTCTTTTTTTAAATCATGAAAAGGAACCTCAGTTAATTAGGTAGAAGACAAAAAATGGAAATTTAAAGGGTCTGTGTCTGGCATGGTCACAGGGAAACAAGGAAGTCATCTCAAGTGTTAGGGAAATTGGGAGAAAACGTTGCAGTGAGTCTTACCCAGGTCAGATAAGAAAGATGGGTCATTTTAGTAAAAGCTGAGATGTTTTGAAAGTATTTTCTCATTGGACTTTCCTGGTAGTGCAGTGGTTAAGAATCTGCCTGCCAATGCAGGGGATGTGGGTTTGATCCCTGGTCTGGGAAAATTTCACATGCCACCAGCCAACTAAGCCGGAGAGCCACAGACATTAAAGGCCTCAAGCCCTAGGGCCCATGCTCCTCAACAAGAGAAGCCACTGAAATGAGAAGCCCATGCACCAAAATGCAGAGTATTTCTGTTCTCACCGCAACTAGAGAAAGCTCATATGCAACAATGAAGACCCAGCACAGCCAATAAATAAATAAAAATTTTAAAGTGTTAACTCATTAATACATTGAAAATAACAATAAATCTATTATCTGGGGGATTTTACACCTAATATATAATTTGTAGTTAATATAAATAACATTTTAATGAAAAATAACTATTTTCAAAGAAAAATTACTGGAAAGATTGCCTTTGACATTTATTTAAATTTTAAAAACATTGTAAAATTTGGCTTAATATAAGGGAGCTGGATTATTATATTGGTTTCCACATTCATTCTATTGCAATATACCATTTTTGTTACAGTAAATGCAGAATATCCAGCTTCACACAGATATAGTTGGAAACCAGGAGAACAGATAATTGTAAATATTCTTCTTTGATACTACATCAAAACTCAATAAGCTATAATTTCTCAAGATTATTACAATAGGGATTCTGAAACCATACCATGAACTTTCCACACTCTGTTACTTTATATTCTACTGATCCATCTTGCGTCATTTTAAAACTCTTAACTTTCAAATACAACATATAGTAGTGTCAATTACATTTATCATGTTGTACATTAGATACTTAATATTTAATTTATCCCCAAACTGGAGTTTGTTCCTTTTTACCACATCCATCCAATTCTCTTTCCCCCCATCCTCTACCTCTGGTAACAAAATCTGATCTCTTCTATGAATTTGTTTTTTTGTTTGAAGTATAATTGGCCTATAACACTATGTTAATTTCTACTAAATGACTTAATAATTTGTTATTTTTATACATTTCCATATAATCATGGTGATAAATCTAGTTTCAATACATCGCCAAAGATATTACATAATTGTACACTATATTTCCCATGTACAAAGAAATCTATATGTATGTGTGATTAAATTTCTCTTAAGTTCAAATGCATTTTAATAATCCTGCATGCTGGGAAAGACCCTGATGCTGGGAAAGATTGAAGGCAGGAGGAGAAGGGGACAATAGAAGATGAGGTGGTTGGATGGCATCACTGATTCAATGGGCATAAGTTTGAGTAAACTCCAGGAGTTGATGATGGACAGGGAAGGCTGGCATGCTGCAGTCCACAGGGTGGCAAAGAGTCGGACACGACTGAGCGACTGAACTGGACTGCACTGGTTCAGTTCAGTTTTGTTTTGTGTATCCTTTAACTACTTATTACAGATATAGATGATTTTACTGCTTTTGTCTTTTAACTTTCCTCTAGCTTTATACATAGCTGACTTACTATCTTTACTATATATTTGCCTTTATCAATGAGATTTTTTCTTTTGCAATTAAAAAAAAATTTACTGAAGTATAGTTGATGTACAATATTACCTTATTTTCAGGTATATAACAAAATGATTCAATATTTTTATAGATTATATGCCATTTAAAGTTATGATAAAAAATGACTATGTTCCTTGTGTGGTACAATGTATCTTTGTAGCTTATTTATTTTATATACAGTAATTTGTGCCCGCTAATCCCCTACCCCTTTCCTACCGCCCCTCTTTCCTCTTCACACTAGTAATCACTAGTTTGTTCTCTACGTCAGTGAGTTTGTTTATGTTTTGTTATATTCATTAACTTTAGTTTTTAGATTCCACATAGAAGTGATATAATACTATGTTTGTCTTTTCTCTGTTTGACTTATTCAGTAAGCATAATATCCAAAGAGATGACCCATTGGAAAAGACCCTGATACTGGGAAAGATAGAGGGCAAAAGGAGAAGAGGGCAGCAGAGGATGAGATGGTTGGATGGCATCACTGACTCAATGGACATGAATTTGAGAAAACTCTGGGAGATAGTGAAGGACAGGGAAGTTTGGCGTGCTGCAGCCTGTGGGGTCACAAAGAGGTGGGTACGACTTAGCAACTGGACAACAAAAGCAACAATACACTCTAAGTCTATCCATGTTGTTGCAAATTGCAGAAAATCATTAATTTTGCAGTTATAAATGATGCTGCTATGAACATTTGGGTGCATCCTTTCTTAATTTTCATGTTTCTAGTTGTGGTCTTTTTTGTTTAGAGAAGTCCCTTCAACATTTCATGTAAAGCCAGTTTGGTGATGCTGAACTTGATTAGTTTTTGCTTCTTTGTAAAACTTTTGTTCTCTCCATCAAATCTGAATGAAGGCCTTGCCTAGTATCCTTGGTTGCAGGTTTTCGTTTCTAATCACTTTGAACATATTGCATCACTCCCTTCCGGCATACAGTTTCTGTTGAAAAGTCAACTGATAATCTTTTGGGAGTCTGTTTTGCATTTTGAATTAACCTTTAATCCACACATGGTTTTATAACATGGTGCATCAGTATTATGGAAAATACTGAGTCACTGAGTAATACAGATCTTTTCTGAATGTTGACATTTAATGTATAACACACACATATATGTGTGTTATGACATATGTGACATATATGACACATATGACATACATATGACATATGACACGATATGAAAAAGCAACATTAATTAATATCACTGCTGATCACATCAGAAAAGTGTTTTAGTACTGGGAAGCTTCTAGCATTAGTAAGGTGTTTTCCAAATTTTCAATTTTTGTTTAGAAGCCTGAATTTTATCATTGATAGCAAATACTGTGGGTTGTTTCCCCTGAAAATTTTTAAGATCATTTTCCCAAATATCCAAGTCCCCCAAATCAGCCAATTAATTAGCTGTTATTTCAAGTAAAGTGATACTCCATGAAAAAATGAGCTAATTCAATTCAGCTCAGAAATCAATTTGCATAAGTGCTTTTCCTTAAAGCAACCATTGTTCTTTTTTAAGTAGGTAACAGAAATGCTCTGGGTGTATTTCTGTTTCCTCACACAAAATACTAAGAGGTGTACTCAAGAGTTTAGATCTAATAAAGTCTATTTATTTATTTTTGGCTGTGCTGGGTCTTCCTTGCTGTGCAGGTTTTTTTCTAGTTGCGGTGAGTAGGGGCTACTCTCTAGTTGCAGCACACTGGCTTCTCATTGAGGGACTTTTGTTGTGGAGCACGTGGGCTCTAGGGCACGAAGGCTTTGTAGCTGCAGCTCCTGGGTTCTAGAGCACAGGTTCAATAGCTGTAGCACACAGGCTTAGCTGCTCTGAGGCATGTGGGATCCCCCGGATCGGGGGTCAAAGCAATGTCTCCTGCATTGGCAGTCGAATTCTCCACTATTGAGCCGCCAGGGAAGCCGTTAATAAAAGTCTAGAAATCATCAAGAATATTCTTAAGAAGGTTCTTAAGTAAAACTGGCTTTTTTTTCCCCCACTGTGAGCACATAGCAATGAAAAATGCAATGACTCCTAGGACAGTTTCAAGCCCCTGCCTTGATATGTACCAATGAGCCAACAGTTTTCCTCACCAGCGCTTTTGCACTATCAATGTAAATGTCAGCACAGCAAAACAATAAACAGTGTCTTAGTATTATTATAAATATACTTTGACCTTGAAAGAGCATTGAAAATATCCACGAGCCACCAGAACACCCTTTGAGAACTGCTAATACAGTGTGATCACCAGGTAAATAAAGATCCAAAAAAATAGCATTCTTGGACCAAACTTATTGGTTCCTTCAGTATATTTTTAATGCCTTTAGACAAGGAATGCATTCCCCAGTTTACTGCACTTCTGATATTTTAAAATAAAACTTGACAAGATAATTCTAAACTTTACATTGAAAAGAAAAATCTCTAGTAGCAAAAACATTTTTAATGAATTGTAGAGAACTTGCCTTACTATACTCCAAAAGAATCTATAATATTAACTGTCATTTTATGTGGTGCAAATCTAGAGAAAGAGATGAATAGAATGGAATAGAATACAGAAATTTGCTTATATATGCACATGTTTATGATAATGGTTGTATTTCAAATCAGTAGGAGAAAGATGTGGTCTATTTGATTGATTGCAAAAATGTTTTTTTTTTTCTTTAGAAAACCATTAAGTTAGACCTCTGCATATCATACAGTATGCAAAAATAAACTCCAAATGAATAAAAAAATCAAACATAAAAAAATAAGCCATAAAATAAATATAGAAGAAAATTTTTATAATTTGAGTTATTGAAAGCCTTCCTAACAAGAATTTAAACATGCCAGAAGACACATGGAATAAGCTAACAGTTCTGGCCACATTTTAAAAAATATATTTAGACAAAATACTTCTAAAAGACAAAAAACTCCATACAAAGGATAAAACTCAAGTAATAGTTTGGGGGAAAAAAGTGACATTTAAAAGCTAAACATTAATGTCAAACTATTTAAGGAGATTTTATAAATAGATATGAAATCAGCAAGCAATCTAAGTTTTAAAAAATGAGCCCAAAAGATTAAAGATAATTCCAAAAGTAATACAACTACTCAATAGACTTCAAATTACATTGACTCTCACTAGTTATCAGGAAAATAAGTTTTTAATGACATGATATTTTCTATCAGAAAAGCAGGCACATTTCAAGTATTGAAAACATGAATTATTGCTTAGAACTTGTTGAAAAGAACATTCTCAAACTGTTGAAAACAGTCTAAATTGGATGAAACCTCTTTGGAAAGCAAATTGTCAGTATCTACTTGTATTTTAAGTGTATGTCTCCTTTACTGAATAAATTCTGTTTCTGGTAATCTGTTTTTAAAAGAAACAGGTACTTGTGTTCAAAGATGTGGATACAAAGATAATCATTGTGTCTTTAGCTGTGATAGCAAAATCAACCAAGCAAATAAATAAACAAAAAATAGGTAAGAACTTAAACGACTATGAATGAGTGCTTGGTTATTTAAATGAGGCACATTCAAGTTTATTGCACGGACTTCCCTGATGACTTAGGTGGTAAAGAATCTGCCTGCAGTGTGGGAGACCTGGGTTCGATCCCTGGGTCAGGAAGATCCCCTGGAGAAGGAACTGGAAACCCACTCCAGTATTCTTGCCTGGAGAATCCCATGGACAGAGGAGCCTGGTGGGGAATAGTCCACCTGGTCACAAAGAGTCAGACATGACTGAGCGACTAATACACACACACACACACACACACACACACACACACAAGTGATGGAATACTGTGTGTAGCATTTCCAGTAAACATGAGTTACTGACATGAAAATATCTTCTCATAAATTCTTAAGTGAGAAAAGAACATTATAGCTTCAGTAGGTTTACTGACCACTGATCCCCCACACGATTTGCCCACTACTGTTCTGCATTATTTGAATTTTTCCAGTAAGAATATATTGGTGCTTATGTAACAAATATGCATATTTGTTACAATATGAACAAAAAGAAATTTTTTGGTAAATTTTGTAAAGAAATTTTCTTTATAAAAAGAAATCTAAATTCTTTTCCTAAACTTCTGCTGAGTGTCTATAGTATGGCAGACACAGAGGAAGCGCTGAGTCCTTACCTTCCCAGTGTCTCTGATCTGCAACACAATCATAACACATCATATGTGCTCAGAGGCTCAGATGTGTCCGACTCTTTGAGACCCCAGGGACTGTAGCCCACCAGCCTCCTCTGTTGGATTCTCCAGGCACGAATACTGCAGTGGGCTTCCATTTCTCCCAACAGGGGATCTTCCTGACCCAGGGATCAAACCACATCTCCTGCACTGGCAGGCGGGTGTTTTAACCAGTGAGTCATTGGGGAAGCCCATGACATATCATGCTAAGGATCATAATCAAAGTGTGTGCAGTGTTGTGTTAACCAAAAAGATAGAGGATAAGGTTTGGAGAATGACCAATCCATTTGGAGACTTACAAAACAATGTAACAGTGATCTGGCTCTTGAAATGAGAAATTCTCTAGGAAGTAAAGACCAGGAGGACATTCCTGGTATGTAGAAGAAACAGCATGTGCAAATGGAGACCAAGATGATGAGGCAGTTGGAACTGATGGGGAGGAGGAGTATCTGTCTTCTGTAAATTATAGTTATAGCAAATCTTCTCTGGTGATCCAATGGTTAAGACTCTGCTTCCACTGCAGGAGGTTGCAGGTTGATCTCTGTTCAGACCTCATGGCCCCCCAGAAAACAGTAACAATAAAATAAATTACAGTTATAGCCAGAGTACATATTATTAGGTTTGCTATATATTAGACAAGAAATTAGTAATTAAGAGTTTCTACAATACCTTCAATGTCTTCTTTAATAACCTATTGTGTGTATGTTTTCCTGCAGCTACTCTCCAGACTTTTCCAGTGGCTGCTGCCTTTCCACATTCTAAATAAACAATCTCAGCTTTCACAATTTAAGTTGTTCTGTGCCCCTTCTTCCCTCATCCATCACTGGTTTGTTTGTTCCATTGGAGGTCATCGTTTTAACATTGTGGCTGCCTGGTTTTTTATTGCATCCTGAGAAAGCTTGTGTCCAGGGACTTTTATTAAAACATCCAATTTTTTTGTAAATATATAATGCTCTGAAAAGTTCTAATGTCAGTAGAAATTAGAGTACATTTTTTTCTTAAAAGCTAATAAACTTTTTCAACGAAGACTTAATATAAGGTCATAGAGAGAGTTACAGGAGACACCGTGCACTGCCATTTGTTCATCAATAATAATATTTATCCATTTTTCCTTAGTAAGACATTCTATGCTTGGTTTCACTTGTGTATTTTCTAAACCACATTTGCATATGCATATGCATATTTGCATATGCAAAACTGGAGCACACAAAAATTCACTTTAACAACACGACCTTCTGGGCAAAAGAAAAGCAAGACTTGGAATTCTTGTGTAAAGTTTAAGCAGTGAATGCCTGGAACGCTATGCCCTGGATATGACACCAGTGGCAAAGCTGAGTCAGCCACAGGGACTGCCCGGAAGCTGGCACCTCGCCTCCTGTCTAAAGGGATGCCATATAGGCACCTGGTAAGTAGAGAAATCCCTTGCGCTAGTTTCCTAGGGTTGCTCTAACAAATATTACACACTGGGTGGGTTGAACAACAGAAATGTCTTTTCTCATGGTTCTGGAGGCTAGAAGTCTAAAATCAAAGTTCAGATGCAATGGTGGCTTCCAATTGGTCACCTCCTCTCTGCGTCCTCACAAGGTCTTTATTCTATGAGCAGGCTCTCCTCTGGTGTCCCTATTTGTGTATCCACACTTCCTCTTCTTATAAAGACACCAGCTGGAGTGAGTTAGGGATCACTCTTGGGCTTCTCCAGTGGCTCAGAGGTAAAGAATCTGCCTGCAGTGCAGAAGATGCAGGACACGTGGGTTTGATCCCTGGGTCAGGAAGATCCTCTGGAGGAGGGCATGGCAACCCGATCTAGTGTTTTTGCCTGGAAAATTCCATGGTCAGGGGAGCCTGGCGGGCTACAGTTCATAGCATTGCAAAAAGTCAGACACGACTAAAGCGACTGAGCTTGTCCATATGCACAAACATGTGACCTCGTTTAATTTAATTACCATCTCCAAATACAGCCACATTCTGAAGCACTGCAGGTTAGGACTTCAGTGTATGAATTTAGGGGTCAGGGCACAATTCAGCCCATAACACCCCTGTCTTTTTTATTTTGCAAGAGCGAGTGATTCTCTTCACACATGAATAAAACAAAGGCAACATTAAGCTTAATGAGCTTCATTAAGCTTAATAAGTTCCCTTCATTGAGGCAGAACTGCCTACATGTGTTCAAGTGTCTTATCAAGGAAGAAGGAAGAATCCCAACATGCTGCAGGCACTGAGGAGGGTAGGTCATATACATTTGTTTTCACTTGATCCTCGCAATAATTTAAGAATAAGGTATGATTATTAGTCCCATTTTATAGGTGAAAACTTGGGAGTCAGAGACGTAAAGTAACTCGCGCCAGGGCTATTCACCTCAGTATTCACTAAGTCACTTCTCAGACCTTGCTCCCTTCAGCATCCTCAAAGCTCATATTCTTTCCACTACTCCAGACTCCACACAGTATGCCAACCGCCTACACAGCTGCTTCTAACCCTAGTCTAACACAGGACAAGCACGAAATGTCAGATACCCTCACCACCATCAACAATTGTCATCATCATTATCATCACCAGCGTCATCATCTTCAGTGGCAGCTATCATCATCATCTCTCCTCCAAGGCTCAGCATTACTATTCCTACCTTCATGGTGAGAAACTAAAGCCTAAAGAGAAAAAACATGTGGGTTTGGGATTTTTAACACTTTTTTGTAACTGCCAAACTCTTCCCATGTTGCCTCTCACAGAATTGTTTTCTTGCGATTTGAAGACTTCATCCCTCCCAGTTTTTATTCCTGGGTTATTTCCTCACAATAGGAGTCAGGGAAATGTGAAGTAAGGTTGTGATTAAAAGCTAGGAACTGTGAGTCAGGGTTTCTGACTTTTGTTTTTCCCATGTATGTGTATTTCCACATACAATATCTTTGTACAATATCCATTAGTCACAGAAATTTTGCTTGCCATGGAATCCTAAGTGGGGCATTTCAGTATATTGTATTTTGTTTGGGAATATTTAGTCTTTTTTAAAAAAATTCCTATGCATATTTGAGATTTGCTTTCAAAATCAATTTCAAGTATTGAATTGCAATTTTGTCATGAAAATTTACTCATTATTACACTTTATTATGAAAATATACACACATTTTCTCAACGATAGCAGAATTATAATTCCTTAATTGGAAGTTATGAATCCTTTTTAACTGTACTTAAAGTCACTTGTACAGGAGCATCAATTGTATTCTGAATATCTGTTGTTGTTCAGTCGCTCATTCATGTCTGACTCTTTGTGACTCTTTGTGACCCCATGGACTGCAGCACACCAGGCTTCTCTGTCCTTTACCATCTACCAGAGCTTGCTCAAACTCATGTCCATTGAATCAATGATGCCATCCAACCATCTCATCCTCTGTCACCCCCTTCTCCTTCTGGCCTTAATCTTTCCCAGCATCAGGGCCTTTTCCAAAGAATTGACTCTTTGCATTAAGTGGCCAAATTATTGGAGCTTCAGCATCAGTCCTTCCAATGATATTCAGGGTTGATTTCCTTTAGGATTGACTAGTTTGATGTCCTTGCTGTTTAAGGGACTCTCAAGAGTTTTCTCCATCTATTACAGTATTTAACAGCATACTAGGGTCATTGTAAAAATAATCACCTGAATACTTCAGCCCAGATCAGTTGTGTTATGGCAGTATACACAGTCTGATTTTCAAAAGATGCATAATATCCACCTCCTTATGAATGTATCATAGCTTTCCACTTCTGACCAATAACAAACCGCATATTTTATTACCCACAATCATAGCTCTTCAGTATATATAACAAGCAGTTCATATGTTTTTAAATAATTTTTTGCTACTTTTGAAATTTAGCACTAATAAATACCTGCATATATTGTATATTTTATAGAAAAAGTTTTAGTAATATTAGTATTATTTTTCATTAGATGGAAGTGAAAGTGAAAGTTGCTCAGTAGTGTCCAACTCTTTGCAGGCCCATGGAGTATACATACAGTCCATGGAATTCTCCAGGCCAGAATATTGGAGTGGGTAGCTGTTCCATTCTCCAGGGGATCTTCCCAACCCATGAATCGAACCCAAGTCTCCTGAACTCCAGGCAGATTCTTTACCAGCTGAGCCACCAAGGAAGCCCAAGAATTCCGGAGTGGGTAGCCTATCCCTTCTCCAGTGGATCTTCCTCACCCAGGGATCAAACTGGGGTCTCCTGCTTTGCAGGCAGATTCTTTACCAGCTGAGATCATTTAATAGAAAAAAATAAAAAATAGGTCTAAACTTTCAAACTTATCTCAGGGGCAAGCATGGTTTAATCTATTTATGAAACTAGAAGATAAGCTCTGAGAGCAAGGATTGTGTCTGCCACCTAACATGAAGCCTAATACACTATATAAATGTATGTTGAATGAATAACTTGTTGAATGAATAAATACAACTGACTTTGCTATACAAAAACATCAGCCATTTCAACAACTAACTCACTTTACTTGTAATTTATAAGTAGAAAAATGTTGATGTTCCTTGTTAGCAGGGAGGAGCTGCGAATTTTGTTCTTGGTGAAATATGGCTCATGCATTTTAGAGGGCTTTGTGGTTTTTATACAGTCTGTATAATGTAAATGAAAACTTTCAAGATTATTTCTCTTTCCAATGTTTTAATACACTCCAAGTGGTTTATTTATAACCTTTTCTTTTAAGAAAAATAGAAACGCCACAGAACACATGTCAATATCTATAGAATTCTATTGTCCATGATTGAAGACAGTTGTGTTTCCTTTGAACCAGGGGCTGACCTCAGACTGACTGAGCCAGCATGGCAGTTGAGGACGGTGGCTTAGCACTCACCTCCTGGAATGCTGTGAGTCAGCTATCTGGGTTTTCATTCCAAGCAAAGTCACTGACTCATGGTGTGACCTTAAACAATCCTTTTGTGACTCAGTTTCTCCAAGAAAAATAGTTCTCACATAATATAACAAAGCCTTAGATGTTAATAGGTGTTTTAAACATTTTAAAGGCAAAACATAATTTATTTAAAAATTTTTATTTCTCTTTCCAGGTGAATCACTTAAGGTCATATCACATTTACATTCATTTTTACTTTTTTCTTAAAGTATATATATATATATATTATACATATGAGTATGTGTGAGTATATATATAATATATATACATACATGGGTATGTATATATACGTATGTGTGTGTGTGTACATATATACGAACTTCCCTGAGTCAGGAAGATTCCCCTGGAGAAGGAGATGCAACACACTGCAGCATTCTTGCCTGGGAAATCCCATGGACAGAGGAACCTGGTGGGCTACTGTCCACTGGGTCGCAAAAGGGTCGGACATGATTTCAGTTCAGTTAAGTCACTTAGTCGTGTCTGACTCTTTGTGACCCCATGAACTACAGCACGCCAGGCCTCCCTGTCCATCACCAACTCCCGGAGTCCACCCAAATCCATGTCCATTGAGTTGGTGATGCCATCCAACCATCTCATCCTCTGTCATCCCCTTCTCCTTCTGCACTCTATCTTCCCCAGCATCAGGGTCTTTTCAAATGAGTCAGCTCTTCGCATCAGGTGGCCAAAGTATTGGAGTTTCAGCTTCAGCGTCAGTCCTTCCAATGAACACCCAGGACTGATCTCCTTTAGGGTGGACTGGCTGGATCTCCTTATAGTCTAAGGGAGTCTCAAGAGTCTTCTCCAATACCACAGTTCAAAAGCATCAATTCTTCAGTGCTCAGCTTTCTTTATAGTCCAGCTCTCACATCCGTATGTGACCACTGGAAAAACCATAGCCTGGACTAGACGGACCTTTGTTGACAAAGTAATGTCTCTGCTTTTTAATATGCTATCTAGGTTGGTCATAACTTTCCTTCCATGGAGTAAATGTCTTTTAATTTCATGACTGCAATCACCACCTGTAGTGATTTTGGAGCCCAAAAAATAAAGTCAGCCACTGTTTCCCCATCTATTTACCGTGAAGTGATGGGACCGGATGCCATGATCTTAGTTTTCTGAATGTTGAGCTTTAAGCAAACTTTTTCACTCTCCTCTTTCAGTTTCATCAAGATGTTCTTTAGTTCTTCTTCGCTTTGTCATAAGGGTGGTGTCATCTGCATATCTGAGGTTATTGATATTTCTCCCAGCAATCTTGATTCCAGCTTGTGCTCCCTCCAGCCCAGTGTTTCTTGATGTACTCTGCATATAAGTTAAATAAGCAGGGTGACAATGACTTAGCAACTAAACAAACAATAACAAATATATATATATATATATACACACACATATATAGAGTCTCTTTTGGTAAAAGGAAAAAAAAAAAAAAAGAGTGGCTTGTATGGGACGTACCAAGAATTCCTGAAAATACTAGATCTATAACACTTACATAGCTGCAATTATATCATAAAAAAGTACTGATATTCTGGATATAGTACAGATATTGAACAACAATCCATGTATTTTTAATAACTGAATAAATATTGTATTCTATTTATGTTAACTATTTCTAAGCCTTATGGATGAAATCTTTTTTAAAATATAGCAAGGCAGAAAAATGATTTTGCAAGAATTCCCTCATATCTGTTTATCCCCTTTAAAAGCATCCTTTAATTTTCATTCTAAGAGAATAGTTTCCTAAAGTCAAGGGCCTTTTGAACTTTTGTGCCTAAAATTGTTCATTCCTTTATTCACCCTACAAATGTTGTGCTGGAGGCTGCAGACATAACAATGAAAAAATACAGACACCACTTTCCTTAATGGAGTTCACCTGCTAGCAGGGTTTAAATGGTGTGTGAACAAGCCAGTGAGACAAGTGCAAATAGTTAAAAGTGTGAACAAAAATCAAAGTCGAGGCTGTGACAGAGAATAAGAAAGGAGGACATTTTTTAAAGCATGAACAGGGATCAACAAGAGTGTAAGTTATGAAAGCATGTTATATATCCCAGGCACTAAGGTAGGGTCAATATGGTTAAAATGTAATGAAATAGTGAAAGCAGGTCACACAGGGACCTTGCAGACCTAGGGAAGTTACTGGGAAATTCATTTTAAATGAAATAAAAGTTTTCATAAAAGCTTACAATAATTTTTCTTCATTTATTAGTTATATTTTTCTTCTTTTGGTGGAATTCAAAGGTCATTCTCTTCATTTCACAGCAAATCAGTCTGGGCAGAGCCCCTTCTCATTTTATTTTTTCCTTTGATTTTTCTTTTGCTTTCCTTTTTTACTCCCCTCTCCCACTCATCACTGGTTGCTCACCTTGCAAGCAGCGCTTCTCGTGTACCTGATTGACATACTTGAATATATAGCATTAGCTCTTGTGCTCATGTGGTTTTGCATAAATTGAGCTAAAACCTCATTTTGTTGTCTTCTCCTCTCATTCAACACTGTGCTTATCCGTGTTGTTGACTTTATACCTGGTCCACTATTCTTTAGTTCGGTTCAGTCGCTGAGTTGTGTCTGACTCTTTGCGACCCTGCAGCATGGGCTGAAGGACACCAGGCTTCCCTGTCCATTACCAACTCCCAGAGCTTCCTCAAATGCATGTCCATCTAGTCGGTGATGCCATCCAACCATCTCATCCTCTGTCATCCCCGGCTCCTCCCACCTTCAATCTTTCCCAGCATCAGGGTCTTTTCCCAGGAGTCAGTTCTTCAAATCAGGTGGCCAAAGGATTGGAGTTTGATTCAGCATCAATCCTTCCAATGAACCTTCGGGACTGATTTTGTTAGGATTGACCAGTTGGATCTCCTTGCAGTCCAAGGGACTCTCAAGACTCTTTTCCAATACCACAGTTCAAAAGCATCAATTCTTCGGCACTCAGCTTTCTTTACAGTCCAACTCTCACATGACTACTGGAAAAACCATAGCTTTGACTAGATGTACCTTTGTTGGCAAAGTAATGCCTCTGCTTTTTAATATGCTGTCTAGGTTGGTCATAGATTTTCTTCCAAGGAGCAAACATCTTTTAATTTCATGGCTGCAGTCACCGTTTGCAGTGATTTTGGAGCCCAAGAAAATAAAGCCTCTCACTATTTCCAATGTTTCCCCATCTGCTTGCCATGAAGTGATGGGACCAGATGTCATGGTCTTCATTTTTTGAATGTTGAGTTTTAAGCCAGCTTTTTCACTCTCCTCTTTCACTTTCATCAAGAGGCTCCTTCTTCTCTTTCTGCCATAACGGTATTATCTACGTATCTGAGGTTATTGATATTTCTCCCGGCAATCTTGATTCCAGCTTGTACTTCATCCAGCCCAGCATTTTGCATGATGTACTCTGCATATAAGTTAAATAAAGCAGGGTGACAACATACAGCCTTGACGTACTCCTTTCCCAATTTGGAACCAGTCTGTTGTTCCATGTCTGGTTCTAACTGTTGCTTCTTGACCTGCATACAGATATCTCAGGAGGCAGGGTAGGTGGTCTTGGTTAGCCCTACACAGAATTCCACACCAGGCATCCACATTTCATGCATATATTACCTGAGCTAGTGAAGGATTCCAATTCCCTAATAACATATAAAAAACTGCTGTGTTAAACCTTGCTCTGAATGGCTGCTTGTGTTTCCGAGTTAGAAAGGACTTGGAAAGTACCCTCAGGGGTGGCATTGCCCTTTGGCACACACATACCTAACTCTCTATGCTTTCATGTTTTTCATGCTTTTTAGATTGACTGTCTTACTTGGCATTCTCATCAATAGCACATCAAAAAGTTCTTATCTCCCTTTTCCTGGTGGCTTAGATGGTAAAGAATCTGCCTGCAATGCAGAAGACCAGAAGATCCCCTGAAGAAGGGAATGGCATCTCACTCTAGTTTTCTTGCTTGGAGATTCCATGGACAGAGGAGACTGGCAGGCTATGTTCCATGGGGTTGCAAAAAGCCGGACATGACTGAGCAACTAACACACTGTTTAGTCAGAGAAGAGACTAAGAGAAGACTCAGAAAAATTTCAATAGCTATCAAACAGAAAAGGGAAATTGTAATTTGCCTAACTATTGATTAGTTACTGGGCAAACACATCTTCACCAGCACTTTCTTTTCTAAAATTTATAACTGTAATATTCTGATAAATAGTGGTGTCTGATATTTTAAGTCTTTTTTTTTCTTTCTGCTTATTAGTGAATTTGATCATCTCTTTATATATTCATTAGCCATTTAGGCTTTCCCTTTGGGAGGTTGTTTGTTCATCATCTTGTTCCTATTTTTCCATCAGCTTTTTTCTTTTCTTCTTATTAAAAAAAAAAACTACTGTATTTTCTAGGTAGTAATCCCTTATTATTATTTAATAGTCCAGTTATCTTTGTTCTGTTTGTTTATTGGCTTTTTTCTTGTTTGAGGACATACATCTTATTTTTAATATAGCAACCTATCAACTTACTTTTGAGTTTGAACTTTTAGAGACACTGTGAAGAAGTCTTTTTTCACTCCTAGGTTATAAAAATGTCCTCTTAAATTTCTTCTATTAGAGTTTTACCTTTCACATTTAGGTATATAATTGTGGACTCTTTTTATATGTGGTATAGGGTAGAGACAGTTTATTTTCTCCAATGAGTCAATTTTTTCAGTGTCATTTACCAGAAGTAATTTTCCCTTTTCATGTTACCTTTTATTGAAGTTATATCACAAGTTATGTCCTATATGTATCCTTCTGAGTTTTACTATAATACATTAGTTAATTTTTCTGTTCTTACCAAAACCATAACTTGTCTTTTTTATTATTATGTCTGTACTATCTCCTTATACATGGAAAAGCAAATTTTTCCTCTTGGTTCTTCTTTAACAACATTAAGAGAATATTTAAATCCATTAGACCTATTCATCTCTCCTAGAGAGAAAAAAAGATAGGAAGACTCAGAAAATCTTCAATAACTGTCAAACAGAAAAGGAAAATTGTAGTTGGCTTAACCATTGATTACTTACTAGACAATCTTTGTAATAACTCAAATGAGGTACATATGTATAGAATGTGGATACCTATATTTATATATTCATATTCCTGTACATATGGATTCATATACATATATGTATATAATCAAATCTGCAAGATGTGAAGGAATTTGAATTAAAAACTCAAGAATGTCTTACCACCATTCTTTTCATGATTCTTAAAATTCAGTTTTTAAACCTTTATTCTTCTAGGTAAAGCTGTTAAGACAAATGCCGTATGGGAGGAATGATATCAATAACAAAGGTGATAGACAAATTAATCCATTATTTTCAATTGGTTAGTTGCACACATTTCAACTTGACTACTATTTAACAGTATTTTTAATAGTATAGAGAAGATAATAAGGCCCATCAAAACCTAATAAGTGATTCATCTGTGCTCTATTTTTAAAAAATGGAAATTTTTGCTAGTAGTGAGAGCAATAAGAATGAAACCTTGATCTAGAGAATATATTTTCCTCATAAAGTATTCTCGTAGTTAATTGTTGTGTTTATTCTCCAAATGCTCCTTTCTTCAGGTCCTTTGCCCACAGTTATATTATGATGCTCAACCTGGTCTCTGTTGGTGTACATATTAATAAACTAACTGCTGAGTAATTTAGGACAGAGACACTTGCTGTAAATTATGATTCAACATATTCCTTAAAGAACAGAATGGATTAGCACCAGACCACCACCTCTCAGCCCTGAGGCTTAATACTCACGTTGGTTACTTCTCTCTGGTGCCAGTTTCTTAGCTGAAACTTAAAGTATAGATGCCACTGTCCAGTTTTCCTCCTATGTAAAGGGCAAGGGCTAATTTATCCTTCTCCCAACACTTGAGAATGGAAAATAACCTTCTGGACAAGTGAGAGGACTGGCTTCCTAGGTCCACTTGGTATTGGCTCCCCTGAACACCCAGTTTATTCTCCTCTCCCACTGACACTGTCCTATAACCTTAATTAGTCTTGTGGATTCAGTACTCATTTTTGGTTTAACCACAACGCAGCATGGTGATAATGCATTTCAGTTTCATTGATCTGAAAATTGGTTTCCAGAGACTCCATGTAGGTGAAATCTCTGCTTTTGCTTTCTTAATGTGAAATATCAGCAAATGAAAGTGTTATGGATATCTGTTAATATGTATATTAAATGCACATGCATAACTATGCAAAAATGTAACCTACCAATGGACTTTAAAGAGGTTGAATGCCTTTTAAGTAAGTATTTTCTTTAGGTTTTAATTTTACCATCGTATTTCCACCAACATTCTTAAGTGATAGAACCCCTGAGGTAGGTAAGGGGCTGACTTTCTTCTGTAGCCATCAGTTCACAGTGACAGAACCAAGCTTATTTAAGTCTGAAGTGTGTTTATGACCTGGTATATGATCTAGCGGTCATTAAAAGTCTTGTATTCTGCTGTGAAGTGTACTTTTATCAGTTAAATCCAATTGGTTGATGGTGCCATTCAGCTCTTCCATATTCTTGCCAATTTTTCTATAAACTAATTCTGTTAAAGTTGTTTAAAAAAAAGAATATAGAGAAGAGGAAAGAGATTAGAGGATGAAAGAGGGGCCTTCCCCTCCATTCCTCTGACCGCTACTCTTCCAGACTGTCTCTAAATAGTCACTACTGCAACATTAATCTCCTCAAGCATGGTGTTATACTCCTTTAGAAGAAAACAGCAACTTTTGCTATTTAGGATGCTGGAAGCATCGCTTTCTTATTTGTGGTCAAAATTGAATTATTGCTATTTGATGCTATCTTTTTTACTACACTGCTTGCCCAATATCGTTGTTAAAACAAAACTAAACTAATTCCTGGTCTTACTGACATGATGGTTGCCCAAGAATCTTCCAACTGGGATTCACTCTAGATATTCTACGGTCCTTGTGGGGAAGTCTGATGTAATTAAATGTTTACGATGTCAACCCTGTGGTCTACATACAACTACTGTTATTCCTTCTGCGCCTCCGCTCTTCTCGTCTTGCAGGGTCATAGGGTTCCATGAAGCAATGATTATTTTCCTTATGTAAAAATAGCAAGTAGGAAGAGAGAAAATAAAATGGCACATAGAGAGGGAGAAGGAAGGAAGTATGCAAAGAATATAGAAGAGAATTGGGACACGTTGCTTCCATTATTCTTTAGGAGAACTATGTTTCATAAAACTGTGTGTCCTGAATCTATTTGATATGGTGAAGCAAAGTTGGCTGAAGATAACTTGACCTTTGTTATTCTTGTTTTGTCTCCTAATTTCCTCATTTGAAAAACAAATAGAATCTATTATCCATACCCACATGGAAGGCATTTGGAGAATAAACACAACAATTAACTACAAGAATGCTTTATGAGGAAAATATATTCTCTTGATCAAAGGTTTCATTTTTAATACTCTCACCACTAGCAAAAATTTCCATTTTTCCAATTTTAAAAATAGAATACAGATAAATCAAGTGATAGGTTTTTATGGGCCTTGTTAACCACTTGCTTTTTTTTCTTTCTAAACTGCAGATTACTGTATCCTGAAGATACTACTCTTTTGAAGTTCCTGTTATATTTTGAGATGATTCAGTTCTAAGCTATTTGGAATACTCATGTGCTAAATTTTCTCCTATTTTCTTTTTGCTTTAGTTTGGTTTTCTTAATTATAACATTTTGCAGACTTAAGAAGAGTAGAAAATAAACCACCTTTTTGTTTTTGGAGAAAAATTTTACTATACAGAATGTCCATACCTAATGTGCCCATTCTCTCTAGGGTCATGCTTCAAAGAGAATCCATGAATCAGCAATGGCTTTTGATTTAAAGTTGCTGGATTAGTGGGCTTCCCTGGTGGTCTAATGGCCAAGATTCCATGCTCTCAATACATGGGGCCTGGGTCTGATCCCTGGTCAGGGACCTAGATCTCACATGCCACAACTAAAATCCCGCATGCGGAAACATAGATCAAAGATCCTGTGTGCCACGACTAAGACCCGGCACAGCCAAATTAAGCATTTTAATAAATAAATAAAAGTTGTTGTATTCGTCTCCATACAATCAACCAGGCAATGAGTGTTTTGCTCCTTCTATCACTTTCAAAAGTTTTAAATGTTACAGTATATACAGAAGTATCTTTGGGTATTGGAGAAGGAAAGAAATGGTGACCCACACCAGTATTCTTGCCTGGGAAATCCCAGTGACAGAGGAGCCTGGCAGGCTACAGTCCATGGGGTCCCAGAGTCGGACACAACTGAGCGATTAACACACACACACATCTTTGGGTATATCCATTAGGTTTAAAGTCTTTCAATGCCTCATCTCATCATCTAGATATTAGCTTTGCAGACTGAGAGATTCCCAGTGAAAAACTGGAGCAAACTACTGGCATTGTGTGAAGAGTATAGATTCTTTACAACCACTATTTTCTTCTTACTTTATTCCTGAGAGGATCTAGGTGACCTCAGTCTTGGGTGAGGTTAGTCTTGTTCTGGTTTCACTGACCATGAATGGTATCCCTATATCTTCTGAGGGATGGTGAATGATGTGATAATCACAAAAACTAATGTCTCTTTGAGGCTTTAGTATTCCCATGTGATATAGTGGTGATGTAAGAGATGCAAACTCCATAGGATTAAGGACCACAGAATTTTACACTCTGATGAGACTTTTGGCTTCCTTGGTATTCCATATATCAAAAATCTTCCCCAAACAATTGCTGACTGGATGATCTATTTAAAATTTCCTAAAGTAGCAAAAAAATAAAAAAATAAAATTTCCTAAAGTAGCAATATCAATAAGAATGGTAATATCTGTCCCTGTGACAGGATTTTAATAGATATTTTCAATAAACGCTTTCTCCAAACTTTGTCATGGAAGCAATTACATATTCTGCCCAGTTCTAAAGTCAGGTTTAATGTGTTTTGCAATTTCTTTAAAAGAAAGCAGTGCTTTTTTACAATATTATCCTAATTATTTAATGGTGTAATTAATTATTGGTGTATAAACATACTGGTGAAAGAATTGCTTGGTGCAATTCATTCTTAGTGATCCTATTTTGGATCCATCCATCATTTTTAGTGTTTTTAATTTATGGCTCAAATGCATGACTCCCTTTTTCTTTTGGCAAATTGTTATAATATTTGTTCATTCCTTATGCCTATCTCTCTATGAATTTTCACAATCTGACTCATTACCAAGAGTGTTAAAAAATTCAGTCTGTGATTTATTTCATTATCTTGGAATGCAACTCAGCTGGAGACCCAATTCATATAAAATAATTACAAGTTTTCTTTCTCTGAAGCACAGAAACATGATGGTTAATTCATTAGGCACTAAAGCCAGGTTGCCTGGGATTAAATCTTTAATCTTAAGAGAGCTATTTAACTTGTCTGAGCCCCTGATTCCATCTGGAAAATTTAAGGATAAAATAAATATAAAACAAAAGCATCACTAAATTCTGTAAAACACTTAGAGCAGCCCATATTCAGTGGTTAAGCAAGTCAGCGACTGACCTGGGATACTCAGGCTGACAATACTTATCCCAGAGACCCCGCAGGGTGGCCAAGACCTCGGTGGGCTTATATCACACAGTTCGACTTCTTTCTCTGTCAAGTTCTCTTCCTCCTTCCTTTTACAATTGGTATCTAATAAACAGTTTGAACCCAAACAACCTCAGCATCAGAAGAGGATCAAATGTTTCCAGAGAACCCAGGATACAATATCAGTTCATCAGAAAATTCCCAGAAGTTTCCTGTAGAAGTTTCCCTTCATATTTCTTCAATTGCCTTCATATTTCCCTTCATATTTCGCACCCTCTTTCTAAACTGGCCCACCCAGCACTTCAGTGCTCACATTTATCATGTTTTCATATACTTACATGATATAGAATGAAAGCATTAAAGGAAATAATATTATCTAATCAATAATACCTAAGAATTTTCAACCCTTAAAACTGGATGCTGGGATTTCCCTGGCACAGTGATTAAGACTCTGTACTTTCATTGTTGCAGGCACAGTTTTAATCCCTTATCATGGTACTAAGAGCCCGCAAGCTGCAGTGACACAGCCAAATTCCCTTTCCCCCAAAAAACAGCCCTGATGTTCACGACTGAAATGAGAGTTTAATTTTCATACTCTCCCAACCTAATTTTAAGTCAAATTTATACTTTGGGCCTAAATTCATCTCCTACTTCAAATTTGTACTTCTATGCATCCTAAATTTCTTAAGAAACAATATCTAATGTCCCATTATAAACTAATATATGTAGGGAATATAATAAAAGTACAAAAAAATAATCAATAATCATTGTTACAACATTGGAATCAAGCTATAGATCTTATTTGCAAGTCATTGTCTTCCAGTTTCATATAAAGGGAACACAGTCCTGGGCTGTGCATTCATGTAAGCAGTATATCAATATGCTTTTATGACTAATGATAATTGCGAACATATACCAAAAGCTTATGTGCCAGGTACCATTCTAAGCATTTTGGGGTATGTCTCATTTGCATACCAGATAAGTTTATGAGGTGGTAGGTATTATTACTTCATTTTGGTGATGAGGAAAGTGATGCCCTCAGAACTTAAACCATATACTTACTAGAAGTCACAGAGTAAGTGGCAGAGCTGGGATTGAAACCAAGCCACATAACTCAGTCCATGTTCTTCCAAAGGTTGAAACTTACAACCTTCTTTTCCTGCTCAGAGTACTTGATATTTGACACTATCAGGTGAGAGAGAAGTCTAAAATCTAGGGCCTCTTGGATATCTTTTCTTTCATATTTTCTGTCATACTCTAAAGCTCTGTTTCAGCACCAAAGGTTACAGAGAGTCATAAAACAGAGCCTCCATCTTACAAGAGATCTGGTGGGAAAGGAAGATGAGGAAAACCAACCTGAGTGGACAAGAGTTAAACTAGTGCTGCTGTGTGGTAGAGAAAGTTGTGGTTATAAAAAATGTAAAAAATCCAAATGGAGCTTCTGGGAAGGGGATTAAATTTCAGAAAGTGTTATACTGTGAAGGAAGAGCTTTCTAGACTGAGGTAATCACGACAAAAGATGTGTGAAGGTAACAGAGAGAGCGTAAAGGACAGAGAAGAAATCTACTAAGATACTATAGATGTATTTTATTTTACTGAATTGATTTTCTTCCTGAAAAGGCACAAGAAATTTGAATTTTTATAACCTAAGCCACCTTTTAAACTTCTGGGGCACTATCTAAATGAAATCCTCAACCTTAAGTAAAGCTAAGGAATTCCTTTGTAGGGTCTAAAATCACACCTTTCCTTTTAAGAAAATCTACTTAGTGACTTTATCTTTTCTTATGTTTGGATGTTAACTCAGTAGAATCTGTCCTTTATCGCTTTGTGGAGTATTCTTTGCGATTCATGGTTCTGCTTTTCTCTGTGCAGTGTTTTTTGTTTTTATTTTCTTTGAAAAAAAAATGACTATTTTTTCACATTTCGTTTTTCTAAGTCTGTAAATACTGCATACCAACAAAATACACAAAAAAGGAAACATTCCCAAAATGATTTCAAAATCAAATTTATTTTTATGTAATTTGATTTATAGGTAATGCTGAAGAAAGAATCAGGGAACATTTTTAAATAACTCCCTAATTACTAACAGATGAAAATATATTGGCTAAGTTTAGGCATGGAATTCAGGCAGCTGATTATGTTGGAAATGCAATTGCCTGCTTACATAGGTGGAGACACCCCCTTTTTAAACTGGCCCACCCAGCAATTCGGTGCTCACATTTGTCATTTTTCCACATACTTACATGATATTGGCTGAAAGTATTAAAGGAAATAATAGTATCTAGTCAAAAGTACCTAAGAATTTTCAACCCTTAAAACTGGATGCTGGGAATTCCCTGGCAGTCCAGTGGTTAAGACTTTGTACTTTCACTGCTGCAGGCAAAATTTCGATACCGGGTCAGGAGATTAAGATCCTACAAGCTGCATTGGTACAGCTAAATTCCCTCCCACCTCCCCCCCCCAAAAAAAACCCTGATGTTTTAAAAGATATAATTGATAGGGTATCTTTGACAAGTATTACTCTGCCTGGATGTATGCTCAATCATCTCCAACTCCTATGGCTCCATGGATTGTAGCCTACCAGGTTCCTCTGCCCATGGAATTTTCCAGGCAAGAATATTGGAGTGGGTTGCCATTTCCTTCTCCAGGGATCTCCCTGACGAAGGATCAAACCTGTGTCTCTTACATCTCCTGCATTGGCAGGCAGGTTCTTTATCAGCTGAGTCGCCAAATCTTTGACAAGTATTACTCCACTTTGTAAAAATCTTGTCTTTTCTTTCTTCATCAGTTTCAAAGGTAAAAGGTGATTTGATCCTGAAGAGCAGTGTCCAAAGAAGATAGGTCTTCTCACTCTCTACAGCGTATTAATCTTTAACTTTGAGTTTGCTTCACCCTTGATAGGTCTGGGACTATCAGTGGTAAGAAATTAGACATAATCTGATGCCACAAAACTAAAATATTTTGGCATATTGATATCAAGAGTGTAGCTGTGTGTGATATGGATTTGCTGAAGAAATCTGGGTTTGATACTGGCTGATGCTAAGTAGTAAAAATGATTAAATTAGCCAAGGTTATAAACAGACAGAAAACAATTGCTCAAAAAAAAATCAAATAAAAAAAAATACCAATGGGAATCTCATTCCAGGGAAAGTTTTTCTGAAATGTGAAGAAAGAAAGGCAAAACTAGAAGCTCATGAATCAAACACTTTCCACGCACCCAAGATTGTCCATATGACCATCCAGTCTCTTGGTTCCTCCATGTCTTTACCCCTCACACCAGTAACCTTTGATTCTTCCCCACGTTTATGATCACAGGTTAAATCTTCTTATCACGTATAGATTTGCCATCTCTGAAGTCCAGTCCATATCTTAAACATCAAACACTGTAAACACAACCTTATTTATTAACTATGTTAACAGATGTTGATTTCACGTTTACTATATGCCAGGCAGTGTTATGTATATTACACGCACACACACACATACACACACATATATATATATAATATAGATGATGAACAAGACGCATGCTCTATGAGAAAACAGACAATAGAAAAACAAACCAAGAGTCAACAAGATAATTTCTGATAGCTGTAAGTGCTAGAGAGGATGTGGGGAAGAGTGAGGTGACAGAAAATAATGAAACTGGGGGAGGGAGGCTACCTTACCTAGGGTGGTTTGGGCTTAGCCCCTCTGGGAGGTCTCAGCTAAGATACAAGGAATAGATAGAACCATATAAAGAGAAAAAGAAACTACAAAGAACAGAGTGAACAACATGTGCAGAGGCTCTGAAATGGAGAAATCTTGACTGTTTCAAGAAAAAAAAAGAATAGAGTAAGAAAAGAAAGTGAGAGAATTGTACAAGATGAGGGTGGGGAATTAAGCAGAGACTTGTAAAATTTTTTAAAAATTTATTCTAAATACAATGGAAAGCTTTTGTAGCATGTTAAGCTGGAGAACAATATGATGTGCTTTTTATTTTTGCATGATTACTCTGCTGTGTAAAAGTGCATAGTTTCTCTAGTAGCTCAGTTGGTAAAGAGTCTGCCTGCAATTTAGGAGACACGGGTTCGATCCCTGGGCCAGGAAGATCCCCTGGAGAAGGAAATGGCAACCCACTCCAGTATGCTTGCCTGGAGAATTCCATGGCAAAAATTCTTGCCATGAAAAGATGCATGAAAGAGGTCTAAGAGTAGAATCAGTAAACAAATGAGAAGGTCTTTGTAAGTATGCAGGCTGATACAAAGGTGTCTGGAATTGTGGAGCAGGTGGTAAAGACGGAGGGAGACAACAGGATGGATTTGAGAGATATTTTGAAGTGTAACTAGAGACATGCCAGGATTTGTTCTTGGTTTGCATGCTGCATATAAAAGAAAAGATGCAATAGTAAATGGTTTTTAAATTTTTCCTCAACAGCTGGATAAATAGAGACTTTTTAAAAAAATTTTTGAGGTAGAAAAGATTAGAAGTGAGAAGATTAGGGAGTAAATCAAGGGTACCATTTTTGGATATGCTAAATTTGAGTTGTTCCTCTAAAATGGAAATGACAGCCAGTTGACTGTATGAGACTGGGGTTCAGTTAATAGATGTTGAACAATTGCTACATATCCAATATGAGCAAAAATGACTGAGGAAACAAGGATTTTTAACATGGGAGAGGAGGGCATGATATTTGAATGATCACCCATAATAGAAATGGTCGACTTACTATGTCTCACTAGAAGACAGACTCTGGAACAGTGATGGAACGGTATAGAAAGATAGATTATGGTTTAATGTAGAGCTTTCCAATAATTAAAATTTTTCATCCGTGGAAAGGATTTGGTCTTAAAATTTAAAGTTAATCACAGAATCTTAAAGTTAATCACAGAGTAGTGCGTTTTCTTTCATTAAAATTAAGGTAAAGATGTGTGTTCAGTCAGGTCTGACTCTTTGTGACCACATGGACTGTAGCCATCAGGCTCCTCTGTCCATGTGATTCTCCAGGCAAGAATATTGGAGTGGGTTGCCATTTCCCACTCCAGGGATTGAACCCATGTCTCAGAACTCTGAGACAGGATCATTGCGCTAGTAGAGAGCCTGAAGAAGACTGACACCTCTTCAGAAAGCTCTGTTCTAAAATTCTGAGTGCTTTTTAGAGCAGAACATGGAGGAGAGAGGAACTAACTTATACCCTTCACCAAACTTGTGCCAAGTGCTAGCGCCCAGAGGGGATAAAGGATAAAATTCCCTCCTATGGATGTCTGGGTGGGACTCAAGCTTCACCAAACATGTACCAAGAATAGTGAGGCAGAATTAATGTTTAATACCAAGTATTTCTTCAAGGTAAAATTGTTCCTGTCTTATACATAGTAAATATACATGAAAACATTGACAAATAAATACAGAAAACAGGTAGAATTCAAAATGTCTAGAAGCTTCTGTGCTGCTAGCTCAGAATTGGAGCGTGTGAATTGGTCCTAGGGTGAGAGATGTTTCTCATTATTTCCATCAGGGTCTTGCCTCAGCTTAACCCATGCAAAGGAGATTCTAATTCTGCAAGCTTGAGTCCTATGCAGACATCTCTAAGAGGAATTTTATCCTTTGTGACCCCTGGGGTCTGGCACTAGAGAAAAACAGTGATGAATTCCCCCATCTGCCTCTAGAACTTGGGCTTGCTTCACAGAAGCAGGAACGGAGCTGAACATATCCTGCTCAAAAATGTCAACTCTACCAAATGCGCTGTCTGCTCGGGACCAGAAAAAACAATTCTCTTCTCATAGGAAAGAGTGAGCAAGGAGGGAGCGAGGCCACAAGTGTTAATTTCATGGTGATCCCCTAATGGAATCAAAGGAGTGATTGTCTCAATATCAGGATTTTTAGATTTCTTTACTTTCTTCTACAGATATTGCTTGACTATATTAAAATGAACATGTGTTTTCAATAAAACTGCAATGTACATTGTCTTCTCTGATTTTGTCTTTCAAAATTTCCCATGCGTTCTTCCAAAAGAACGTGTGTTCTGTGCCTATCCCACTCAGCTGCTACAAAACACCAATTTTTATCATTCAAAGCTTAACTGAACTATCACATAATCTTAAATTATCTCCTGCCCCTATCAAACAGTAACTATACCTATCACATTTTAATTACCTGTTTACTTGTTTTTCTACCAATCAGAGAAACTGTTGGCTCCTTGGGGACTTAGCCCCCATCTTGCATCCACAGGACCACAAACACTGCCAGTACATAATAGCTGCACAGTATATTTTCATTAAATTGAATTAACTATTATTCCCTAGCTGGTTGCCAATTGGCTAATAATAAAGAAACCAGCCACATCAAGGTCTCAGAACTATCATCCTAATTCCACAGGGTTTTGGCCCCAGTGGCATAATTAATAATACCTATTCAGATGGCTTCCCCTTAACTTGAATTTGCAGCAAGGCAGGATCCCCAACATTTCTGAGAATTAGTGTATGGCCATTGGCCCAGAGAGCAAAGCTTGCCTCCTGATGAAACTTTACCATACTTTTCCTTCCTAGTATTTGTCTTTCAAACAAAGCCGCTTTTAAGATAGAACTCTGTGCTTTTTGAAAGTACACAGGCAATTCGCATTCCCCCATGTGTTGGTGTATTTTTAATTAGAGCAGCGCAGTTTGCTTTTTTTTTTCCTACACTAAAAAAAAAAAAATCATCCATGGGTCTGAGAGTTTCACATTCTCTTCTTAGCTGAGAGGTGCACTTTTTAAAATATGTCAATAAACTTTTATTTGGCCACTTTAAAAAAAAAAAAAAAAACTTGTTTGAAAGCAGTTGCAGTTTGCTTGCCTTTTCTGGTAAGACAGCATGTTTTCAAGGCAGCAGTTCGCTTAGTAATCAAGAGCCCAGACTCCAAGCCAAATTGCTCAGCAGCCTGTCTCCACCACCTCCTGCTCTGACTCTAAGCAAGTTATTTGTTTCCTCTGAGCCTCAGTTTCCTCCTTTGTAGGATAAACCCATTTCACAAGATCATAATGGGATTAAGTTTTGAGTTAGTTTAAAAGTGATTGGAAATAGATCTAGTGCCCTAGAAAGCAGGCACTGAGGGTTGGTTACCTATTATTAATAGTCTCACCTAGAAAATGTGATTAACCTAATTTAGTACAGTTTTAAAGGATAGGCTTAAAAATTAGAGTTAAGTATGTCCATAAGACCCATTTTGAACAGTTTATTTCTTCTCTGCTTTAAACAGAAGAGAAATTTAACAGAAAACAACTTGAAAAAGTGCTCACATACACTAGGTTCTTGTTTCTGCTCTTCATTGGGAATGTGCCCTGCTGTTAATGATATCCTGTCTGGTTTTCAGTCTATTTGCTACAAGATGCCTGCTGTCAACATCAGTGTCACGTAAAAAGTGTCTCCTGCTATCACTATCAGGATTTAAGAACTACTTTACAAGGAAATCTTGGTCATCAATGTGTAGCCATACCTCCATGTTAAAACTGAAGAGAATTTGACCATCAAATATTCATTGAGGGGGAAAAAGTACAGCAATGTGCCCTGAAGAGTTGTTTTCAACCACAGCCCAAGGTCAACACTCCACGTGAATGATTTCCAAATTTTCTGGTTTCTGATTTTTTTCAATTTTCTGGTTTCCCAATTTTCTCTTTAAATCTCTCTCATAAGGTTGGTGTTGTCCCCATATAATGGAAAATGCTCTTGTAAAAGTCCTCACAAAACTCCATTAGCTTCCTATCCTCATCTTACTCTACCTATCTGAACCATCAACAGTACTGACACAGTCTAATCCCTTTCATGAGACACTTTTCATCTCTTGGTGCTCAGCAGACATTCGCCTGGTTTTCCCTCTAACCTCAATGGCTTCTCCTTCTCAGTCTCTTTTTCTGGCTCCTCCTCCTCTGAGAGACTCTAAATATTGGTGTCCTCCAGGGCTTAGTCTCTGGCCTTCTTTCTCTTCTAACTTTAATCTCTCCCTAAGCTATGTCATCCCCTCTAATGGGTATAAATGTCATCAATATGCCAATGACTCACAAATTTATTTCTTTAGCTGTAATGCTTTGAAAACATGTCCACAAATATTTTGCTGTACCTCTTACCAAACATGGAATACAATTCCCCTCCCTTTGAACATGAGCCAGCCTTAGTGATTCACTGTTAACAAACAGAGGCAAATGTGAAGTTGTGGGATTTCTGAGACTAGGTTAAGAAAGGTAATACAGCTTCATTTTGGTTCTACCTCTCTTGAGACGTGCACCCTTGGAACCCAGCCCCCAGGCTGCAAGGAAGTCCAGCAGCGAGGTGGATGGGCCATGTGTAGGAGTTCTGGCCCAGCCCCAGCAGATGGCTGATGGCCATAATCATCCACCACTACACATGTGAGTAAGTGAGGCTTTAGACCATTCCAGCCTGCAGACTTCTGGTTGCCCCAGCTAATGCCAAATGAAGTAGAAACAAGTCCCCATCAAGTGCTGCTCAAGTTGCAAGTTTGAAACAGAATACATACTGCAGTTATTTTAAGCCATTAAGCTTTGAGGATGTTGTTACTCTGCAAGAGATAACCAGAGAAGGATCTAGATCCTTCCTCTTTTCCAGCACCTGTCCACTCAATATCCTCATTTCAGTGTGTTATCAAAAAATCAACTTGTCGCAAAAAATACTTTGGCCACCTGATGCAAAGAACCGACTCATTGGAAAAGATCCTGATGCTGTGAAAGACTGAAGGCAGGAGGAGAAGGGGACGACAGAGGATGAGATAGTTGGACGGCATCACTGACTCTATAGGCATGAGTTTGAGCAAGCTCTGGGAGTTTGTGATGGACAGGGAAGCCTGGCATTGCTGCAGTCCATGGGGCCACAAAGAATCAGACAAGACTGAGTGACTGAACTGAACTGTTGCAAAAAAAAAAAAGAACTCTTGATTTCCTCTGCCAAACTGACTCCTCCCCTGTCCCTTCCTATCTTAGTCTAAGGCACCACCACTCAGGCAAAAACCTGGGAATCATCCTTGAATAAGGCCTCCTCCTCATACCACTCATCTATCAGCAAATCTTGTACAAATTACCTTCAAAATATACCAAGATGGTCATTCCTCACTGCTTGCTTCAGTACCTCTTGTCATCAGCACCATCTTCTCTTATAAGGTCTACAGCAGTACAATAGCCTTCTAAAGTGCTTCCCACGTTTACCTTGATACAGCCTATTCACTGGACAAGCATCTTCTGTCAAGCTTGGATGGCTTCCCATCACACTTACCATAATGATGTCTGGGGCCTTACTGTGGCCTATAAGGTCACACGTGAATGGGATCCTGCCTTTGGTTCCAGTTTTATCTCCTACTGCTCACTCACTTGGTTCATTTCCTTTTGTCACACTGCCTTTTTGCTTTTCCTGGAACAAGCTACACTTACTCCTGTTCCCGACCTGCTGGTTTTGTCTGTCTGGAAAGCTCTTCTCCCCAGATTGCATGTCTAATTATTTCAGGACATTCAGGTCTTGGCTCATATATCATCTTTTCAAAAAGGCTTTTCTTTAGATGTTAAGTCCTTCATTGGCCTTTATTACTTCAGTTCCCTTGTCTTTTTTTTTTTTTTCTCTTTAATGCATTTTTCCCTGTCTGAAATCACATTTATTTGTTTACTGTTGATATTCCTCCAGATGTAAATTTAGGTTTCCTGAGCTCAGGGGCTTTCTTTATGATACTATAATCTTCATCCCCAAGAGGAATGCCTTTCACAATTGTGCATAGTTTATACATCTCTGATAAATAAGCTTTATTCAATTAAAGAAAAGTTGAATCTGTTAATACATAATGCTTGATTAGTTTGGATTAAAAGTCTACGATGTGTTTTATTGATATCCAAGCTATTTCTGTCAGGGAGAATTTGTTCTCTCTGTGTTTAAGCTTCCTGGCTGAACTGGTTTGACTGTGGATTATTTTCAATTAATTTACAAAGATGATGTTACAAGAGATCATCAGATGTAAAATAATTACTGGGACATTAAAATATGTAATGCAGCATCAATATTGAACACCTCTTTGTCTTGTTTCTCTCTCTCTCTCTCTTTTTTGGGGGGATGGTCACAGCTGTGTGGCTTGCAGAATCTTAGTTTGACGAAGGACAAAACCTGCACCCTTGGCAGTGAAAGCATGGAGTCCTAGCCATTGGACTGACAGGGAATTCCCCTGAACTTCACTTTAGCCTGGGGTTACTTACACATTAATGTGTAAATTTTTCTTGCCTTATGACAGTATGCTTTTCTTGCTTAGATACTGTCAAGAACTGTGAGGGATCTAAGATTTCACCCTTCTTACAAACGACAAACTAGCCTGCAACAGATTTACAGATGCAGGCTAGCCTAGGCAAAAACTATAACACCTTTGTGAAAAGATAGGTAGTTTATTGCTCACAGAAATATTAGTAATCAGGACACCAGCATTTTTCTTGCCCTGGTTCCTTGAGTCCAGTTCCCAGAGGGAATCATGACAAAGGTCAAGTGATACCTGTGTGTGTTTCTTTTATAGGAGAGAAATCTGACTGCAAGAAAATCTGCCCAATCTTGCCTCAGAGAGAGATATTTTCTTTATTAAACTGCATAACAAATGAAACTACCTTCTCTTTCAGAGGTAGACACTCTCTCTGTCTTTCAAAGCTGTTTGCTTGGTAACAACTTTGAAAGGACAGTCCAGAGAAGTGCTGTCATTGCCTCTGCTCACAAAACATGCAGAAATGCAAAATTCATACAAAATTGTCTCCTGTTATGGACTGAGTATTTGTATCCTCCGGGAATTCATAAGTTGAACCTTAACCCCCAATGTGCTGGCATTTGTGGAGCCTTTGAAAGGTGATTAGGATTAAATGAGGTCATAAGGGTGGAGCCCTCTATATGGGATTAGTGCCCTTAGAAGAAACAGCAGAGAGCTTGTTCTTTTTCTGAGTGAGAATAAAGAAGAGGTCATGTGAATCGACAGGATAGTGGCAATCACCTACAAGCCAAGAGACGAGGACTTAGAATGAAACCTACCTTGTCAGCATCTTGATCTTAGACTTCCCAGCCTCTGGAATTGTGAAAAAATAAATGTCTGTTGTTTAAGCCAAAGTGTATGGTATTCTGTTATGTCAGCCCAAGCTAAGATATCCCCCAAAAGATATTTCACTTGTACTGGATTTTTTTTAATTGAGATATTTTTCTTAACACAATTAGCTAAATGAAAATATTTTGGCAGAAAACTATCAGAAAAAAGTACCGTTACTGTAAAAGTATCATTACATCAAATGAAGATTTTAGTTTAAATTGAGTATTGATCACTTTATATTTTGTTCAGTCATTTTTAAAGAAATGGGTTTTCATCACATAACAAGAAATTTAGAAACAGTATAGAACTGATTCAACAACTCATTGATGCATCAGAGACCTACATGCAAGTCATTTTTCTGCTCTTCCCACCTTAGTGTGTTGGTAAGAGATGGTGCAGAGCATTGGTCTAGCCATTGAGTAAGTACCAGGGGAAGGAACCAGATCAGGAGTTAATGTGTTGGTGCCGCCATTCACTGCCAATACCAGTTTCACCAATCAGCTTATCTCCCCAAGCCTCTCTGTGCTGAAATGTAAAATGGCAATAGTGGTAATATTCATCTTCTCTACTTCAAAGGTTATCATGAGGACCACAAATGCAAGCATGAAAGTCGCAAAGGGCTGATCTGAGTCTTGAGAAGAACTGATTTTTTCACGGCATATTTGCCATCTAAATTATAAAGAAACACTAGTTTTAAAACACTGCAAAGTAATGATTATCAAGTGACCAAGGAAAAATCACAAATCTACTGTATGTCTAGCTATCACTTGTCTATTCTGAACCTCCAGATTCACATACTGAAGTCACAGCGAAGTTATTGGCTACTCCAGAGAAGTATCATGAAATTTTAAACCTCTGGGACTTTACACAAACTGCTCCTTCTATTGATAATGCCCTGTCCCTTCAACGTGTACTTATTGGTAAATCTTTGAGGCCAGGTTAAGTATTGTCTCTAAAGTCTCTTTTTCAGACTTCTTGGGCCATTTGGGCTCATCCATTGTGCTCCATTTGGTGGCTATTAGGGTAGCTCACCTTTACTTGCATGTGTATCTATTTATCTCACTGACTCATGAATACCTTGATGATTAGAGATTCCATTTGATTGACATTAGAATTCTCAGTACCTAGGAGTATATGAAACTTACCAGGTATTTAAATTATATATGATGAAAACAAGGGGGAGACAGAATGATGGTGGGGAGAGGCAAAAAGAATGGATGGGAAGAAGGGAGAAAGAGAAGAAGGGAAATTCCTCAAAATTTAATACCATTTTTGATATGCATTCATCATAGCATTATGAATAAGAGCATGGATTCTGGACCTAAGTACCTGAGTTGAATTCCAGTTCAGTTCACTATTAATTGTAAACCTTGAACATATTTATCTTTGCTAACACTCAAATTCTTCACCTATAAAACATATTAGTAATCACTTTGTGCAGTTTGTGAAGAGTCAATGAACCAGCCCATACAAACAACTTAGGAACATCTATCCACTCAATAAGCATTAGCCATTGATATTAACATTGATGCATCTTCCTTCTGGTATCACCACCCAATAATATGTGATGACTGATTACAACCTTAGAAATTAATGATCTGTCAGAAAGCATCTTTGAGATATTTCTTATTAATGGATATTTTGATCAGATAGCAAGCCAGTCTCACTAACAAAAGGTTGTAGAGAATTTGATGCCAGCTGACCCTTGAACAACGTAAGTTTGAATTGTGTTGGGTCCACTGAAACACGGATTGTTTTCAATAGTAAATACTAAAATACTCTAATTTCTGTGGCTAGTTGAACCTGAGGATGTGCAACTGCAATTAAGGAAGAACTGCACACAAGGAGAGCAAACTGTAAGTTCGATGTGGATTTTTTGACTGGGCTGAGGGTTGGCACCACTAACCTCCTGCGCCTCTGTTATTCACAGGTCAACTGGATATATTTTGGGAAAGCTATCCTTTGTAAGGTTAACTGTGCCCATTGTTACACAGGGGTAAGTGTGTTTTCATTTTTGCTGTATGTTACACACTCTCTTTGAAAAACATACCCTGTTGGGTTTGATAGGAAACTTAAAACTCCCCATCCTTTTCTAGAGATCACTGTAACTTAAATGCTAATCAACACTCTTGGTCAAACATTGAGTTTGACCCAGTCTGTCTCATAGACAACAGGCAAGACATGATAAAATTTCCAAGGCTTTAGCAAATCACAAAATAGATTTTAGTATTGCCCAGTGTATCCTCTGCACTACAGAGGCAGAAGCCCTGTGCAGAGACACAGAGTCTAAGACCATCCATCACTTAGCAATGCCACTTCTAGAACACAGGTTCCCAGATTCTCAGGTGGTTTCAGGATCACAGCACCAAACTAAAATGTTCAATTGTAGATGCTACATTTTCTCCATCCTCTTATCAGGCTATTATCATTTTATTATTAAACATTTTTCTCTTTCTGCTTCAGGAAAAAAAAATATAACATAGTTTATGCACTAAAATAAAGCAAAAACTTCCAGTGTTATAAGAGATATGAGCATGGTAAGAAATTTAAAACTTTGACGTTACAACAAATAATGGATTTTATTGTATTGACTTTTGTCTAATTCTTTTTCCCGGCATAGATAATTGGAAAATACATACATGCTTTGAACTGGATTGTTTTGGAGGATAGACTAAAGCTTGGGAGTACTTGAGATTGTCTTAAGCAATAGCACTACTCACCACTGTAGCTTTGATTTCATGCCAGAAAGCGATGTCATTTTATTTTAAACAGCCACCAATGTGCATCTTCCAACTGGTCAGGCACTGACCCTGATGTTGCCATAAGTCTGTCATCCCCTAATGACTAACCCAGGCTGCACGCATTCCACACAGGGACCCTATGTGGAAGGTAAAACGTGCTACATGACACTCTGACATTGTTCGGAGAAGGATGTTAATTCTTTACGAATATTCCCACGGAGAATCTGACCTGTGTTCATCACAAACAGGAACTTTTTTTTTTTAAACCGGAAGGTAGAGTGAGAGAGGAAACAATGTTGATTTCTGGGAGAAAAGGTTTTCGAAGTCCCATTTGCTGGCTCTCGGAACAATTATGGGAAGCCCCACAGAGCATGTCCTTTTTTTTTTACTCAAAATAATGGAAAGCACTTCCACTCCTCTGCGGAAACAGCAGTTCAAAGACAGGACACAGAGTCCCTAAGTTCTGGCAGCCTTTAAACAGCATTTTTTTTTCCCCTTCTCTGGTAAACGGCTCACCATTTAGGTAAATTGATATATATGGGTCTCATTTATAGCCAACCTTGCTATTTGTCTTTGGAAATGAAACAGACTGGCCCATACAGTCCCATTTATGTACTCAATGAATATTCAATAATCACTTCCTCTACACTGAGCTAGGCAGTGTGGAAACACAGTGAGTAAGACACTTTGTGCCCTCAAGAAATACATAATCTAGGCAGACAGGTGAATTGAGAAGCCTACTGTTCTCTAGAGCAGTTAGGTAATCTGTAATCAAATTGTCACGAGTGAGCAATCTTTCTCCTGTTATCTCTTCTAGAGAAAAAGGTTCATCTAACTTCTTAATAATTTAGCAAGGAATTAGAGGCAATATAGACTTCCCTCTTGGCTCAGCGGTAAAGAATCCACCTGCAATGGAGGAGACGCAGGAGATGCAGGTTCGATCTCTGGGTCGGGAAGATCCCCCGGATGAGGGCATGGCAACCCACTCCCGCATTCTTGCCCTCAGAATCTTCTGAACAGAGGAGCCTGATGGGCGACAGCGCATAGGGTTGCAGAGAGACATGATTGACGGCGACTGAGCATGCGCACATGGAGGCACTATAGGGTCCATGGAAACTTCCACGAAAGTACTATGAAATGTTTTGCCACAGTTAGAAGCAAGGAACTAGTTTGAACAGAATAACATGAATGCACCTTAAAAACACACAATGCTGAGTAAGTTAAAAAGAAGAAACTAAAAAAATCTATAACAACATCATTCATGTACATTAAGATACACACACACAAAGCAACAACGCCCATTTACCATACAAATAAAATGGGTATATGGAAACACATAAATGATGGCCTTCAGTGGGGAAAGGCATGGGTATGGAGGCTGTTAAAAGAAATTAGATAAATACATAAGTAAGATAAGATCAGCTTCTGTAGTTTATTGATGATTAGGTGACAATAAATTGAAGGGTTTGAATAACTCAATCCTCTACCATACTTCTAAAATGGAGATGAAAAGAAAAAAGCTAATTACACAGTACAAATCCGTGAGAATGCCTGGACTGCAAACTTATTGCAAAGAGAATTAATAAAATCAGCTTTGGAGATCTAAGAAAACGTTTGAGAGGAGGTAACATCTAAGCTGAGCTTCAGACACCTAACCTTGCAGCTATGGCCTTTTCCTCCATCACCTGCTGGCTCATCTTTGCCCTGGAATCTGAATTTAACTTCACAGGTGAAGAAGCACTTCTCCCCAGTAATACTGAAGATATTTCATCTTATTCATTCCAAAGTGATCGAGGAGTTCAAAGATTAGCTGCCCTTAGGTTCTCCCCTGGATCTACATTTCTGAGGTTGAATACCCCACGTCCAGAGCCCGTTCTCCTGCCTTGTAGTGGTCTCCATCCATGTGAGGGCTCTGATATATAAATCCATACTGGTCTTCCTGTTCCAAATTTGTGCCCGAGGCTCTATACTGTTTTGTTTGCTTTTGTGTTTTTCTTATTACAAGACACAGCCTTGCAAAAATCCCTTCCTAGGTCCCTGGTTTACTCTTCCATGATCTAGCCAGGTGAGACCCATTATTTGATTCCTCTGTCTTTCTCAGATGCTAGCTAGTGCTACGGAGTTCTGCCCAGAGTCCTTAGGAACCAGACTCCTGCCACGAATTAGCTGCACAACCAAGCCCACTGCTTGAGGCTCACCATCTATCATGGATAGGTCCACCTACTCTTCCTTGCTAGACTTCCCCTTTTGTCTTTCAACATTGTGCAATCCTGTCTTTCAACACTGATCAATGTGTATCTTTTCTCCTTTTACTCTAGTCTTCTAAAGTTTAGGGCAACTGCTCTGTCTGCCTGTCTGGCCTTTCCCCTATACTGTGATGTTGGGAATGCCCTTGGGTGTATATGACCCAGGCTGATAGGAGAGTCATAATGTAAATATTATGCAATAGGCCCTGAAGCCAGGCCTCCAAGGTGTGAATTCAGATGTTCAGCTAATTTGCTGTGCAACATAACAGACTATTTAATCTCAGTGTGTCTGGATAGGGAGAGAAATGCTGTATCTCAGGATTCAGGGTTTTTGTATCCACTGAAAGAATTTATATGTGCAAAGTCCTCATAACAATGTCTGATATGAAGCAACTACTCTGGTCATGTTATCCATGGTGCTATTATCTCCAGCTTTTGTCCTCCCTGAGATGCTTGTCTCATTCCTAACAGCTTCAGTACTGTCTCTGGGAATCATCAGGGAGAAAAAACAAAGTAATGATTTTTTTTTTTTTTTTTAACCAAAAGAATTGTTCTGGGGAGAATGAAATGCAGTATAGTGGGAACAGACCAGAATCTGATTTCAGATGACCTGGGTCAAAGTAACAGCTGTCTCTTTCTCACTGTGTGATGCTGAGGAAGTTTATCTCTTTTGGCCCATTTCCCTGTTTATGGAATGGAAATAATAATAACTTCTACTTCCCAGGATAGTTATGAGGATTCAGCAAGGTAAAGCCTGCGAAAGCTCTTTTGGAAATGGTGTTATGCTAATATTTGTTGCTTTTGTCACTGTTATCTATCATTTGTTTCATACCACTAGAAACTATGTCTTAATACTTCCTATAGAGTCAATGAGTGATAACTCAAGTCCATAAAAGATGTTTAATTCTCCTATTTTGAATTAACTGGCTCAATTCATTGTGACCTCAGAGGGGAAAAATAAAAAAACCAGTGTGTGAAGCTAAGTCTTTTACTAATATATTATCTTTTAAATGTGAACAAGAAGCATCCCGTGCACACATACACACAACTTTAATTTTCCCTGCTGTTTCTCACTTACACTGTACTCCTTATCAGTTAGTAGAATCAAGAAAACAAAGCACCTCAGAAAAAAGCAAGACTTTCCTAGAATATACATTGGCTATGTCATTTAATGATTACAACAGTCCTAGGAAGAAGATACAGTTTTATACTTGTGTGCAGATGAGACCAGGGAAGGTGGGAATCTTCATCAATATACCATCTAGCTTATTGCTGTTGAAGGGAGGGCTAGAAGCCGGGAGGGCTAGAAGCCAGGTGGCTAGAGTTTTATCCCACATCAAGAGAAAACAAAGAGCTCTTTTTCCATATAAATCGAGAAGAACTTATATTTATCAGCCCCAGCCCTTTGCAAAGCAATAGACAGAATATAGTAAGAAGATATGTGTGTATTATTTTGGGAGGAGATGCAGATATAGAGGAGGTGACATTTTATACAAATAACTGATCAGATGTAGTTTTATAGTCCTCCTTCACTAGAATACATAGCAATACACTTAAGCATTTCCCAATGCTCACTACACTATATTCCCCTTAAAATCCTTGCCTGTAACTTTCATCCTTCCTGGGCCATTTTATCAGATAAACTTATGAAAACTAATCAACATGGGGTTATAGCAGTTGTTCTTTAACATGAACCAATCATGACTGTGAGTCATGGGCACTAGGCTATTAATATGTTCAACACTCTTTTAGTGTTGTTCCATGTACATCTTTGGATGATCCTTTTGGATCTAATGAGGAGGCTTTCAACCAGGAAGACTGTTTACAACAGTCAAATAAAGCAATCTGGATAGGAACTCTAAATAATAAATGGTTAACACAAGAATGGCCATGATAGCTAAAGGGAAAGAGAATAGTAATCATTATGGCTCCTTCCATTTCTTAATACAGGACTTCCCTATAGCTCAGATGGTAAAGAAACTGCTTGCAAGACAGGAGATCTGGGTTCGATCTCTGGGTTGGGAAGATCCCCTGGAGAAGGAAATGGCAATCCACTGCAGTATTCTTGCCTGGAGAATCCCATGGACAGAGGAGCCTGGCAGGCTACAGTCCATGGGGTCACAAAGAGTTGGACACAACTAAGTGACTAACACATTTCTTAGGAAAACTCACTGAAGCTACACACCTTTAATTTTCCTCCTACTATTGACTCCTCAAAGTCTACGTGGGTTACTTTCTGGAAGAAAAATGAATTGCATAATTACTTATAGATTGGTTATTTTTAAGAATCAAAATGTTACTAATTTTATATCTTTCTAATGTGTTTATGCACATGGTAAACTTTAAATTTCCAACCACTAAATAATGCCTTGGATGGCATTACCGACTCAATGGACATGAGTTTGAGTAAATTCTAGGAGCTGGTGCTCAACAGGGAGGCCTGCGTGCTGCAGTCCGTGGGGTCGCAGAGTCAGACAGGACTGAGCAACTGAACTGAACTGAAATAATGCCTTTACATCAAATTTATTGATGTCTCACTAAAGTTCAAGTCACTTTCCTCCCCTTCATGCATCAATGTGTAACTAGATTAAATCAGTTACCATTGTTTGAACAGGTATTAATGCCTCCATATTTTTTTCTGATTTTTTTCTAATTTTTCTTATATAAAGAAAACAAAATTTATCCATACAGATAAATATTCATTTGTCTGAGTCTATGAATATTGAGTCAAAGATTCAATGAATAAGCCCCACTCATTTTACCTATTTACTGAATATTCACCCAACACATTCCTGTTCAAAGTTTTGTCTAGCCACTACATTATTTTTTCTTTCATACAGAGTTTTCAAGCAACTAAAGTGTTAAAGGCTAAACTGTGTTTTTCTTGAAAATTAGAAACAATAGCAAATGATTGTTTCTTGCATTCTTAAAAAAAAAAATGCAACAAGGACTCTATAGTCAGATCATTTGAATAAAGTCAAGCTATGCCACTTACAGACTTTGTGATTTTGGTTAAGCTTCTTAAACAGTTCTGGGCCTCAGATTCCATAGTCACAAACTAGGAATAATAATAGTATCTACCTTATAAGAATATTATGTAGAATGAATATCAACATTCATAAGTCATTTAGAACAACTCTTACACAAAACTAATAATTAACAAATTATTTTTTTGTGTGTATATATATATATATGTATAGTTTGCTCATATATGTCTGTGTTTTACATATATAAATAAAGAGACTATGATATCAAATTTATTGATGTCTCACTAAAGTTCAAGTCACTTTCCTCCCCTTCATGCATCAACGTGTAACTGGCTGAAATCAGTCACCATTGTTTGAACAGGTATTAATGCCTCCATATTTTTTACTCACATATGATCTGCTTCCAACGCTTTTGCTTTCTTAAACTCAATTTGTAAGAATGTTGGGTGAACTTTAAAATTCACTTTAAAGTGATTGATTCTCTAAGTACTTCCTCTAAATCCCTTCTGAACTTCCATATCACTTTGCATTTGTATTTCATATAACAAGGTGTACTGTAATTGATTGCTTCATCTATTTGTCTTCCCTAACACATGTAAACTCAAAGGACTAGGCATGTCATAAACATCTCATGAGCCCCGAGTTCATACTGACCTGAAACATAGCAGAAATGTAATCAACATATGTGTAAATGTGTGTGTCTTTGCATGTTTTAGTAAAGAAAGGGCCAATTTCAATGCCAAAGCTGTTTGCATCTCTTTAGATGAGTCTCTTAGTTTCTCTTAATTCTTTAAAATGAGGTACATAATAGGCCCTTTCTGATTCTAAAATTTTATGATGTATAAAAGCAAAAGAGAAAACAATTGCAAGCATACTAAGAATAAAAGTACTCCATCAAGTTAATAAGTACCTATGTATTCATGTATAAATAAGCCAGTATTAACATATTTCAAGTAATGACCTAATGAAGCCAATACTAAATGGAGATTCTGTCTATATACTTTTAAAAATTTGAAACCCTTCTATGAACCTATTAAATAAATGTGATAAAAGGAAAGAGATGAGGAAGGAAAATGGAGGCTATTTGGGGCAGTAGAGACACTGAAAACAGAGATCAAATAGACTGCTATTTTAAATACTGATCTGTAGGATGATTGGAGTTTTATTAGGGTGAAAGTTGCATTTGAAAGGGGAGGTCTGGGGACAGTGGGCTTCTACGTTCTGCAACATGCTTTCCTAAATTAAATGAGTTATCAGGGAAAGTGATCCTTAAAACCTATGATTGACAAGCATCTTTTTTCCAAAGAGGCTACAAATATAAAAGAAAAAATGCATGCTTTTTTGTTTGACTTGAACTGGAAGATAGAAAATAGATTGTAAGAAGCTATAAATGTCTCCAAATAAGACTCAGTGAAGTTTCCATTAAATTTTCCAATTAAGATAGGGTTCATGATGAAAAAAAAGATTTTGCCAAACCACAATGAAATTTTAGATGTAGAAATTTTTTTAAATCTTATTTTATGATCAGATCCAAAATATTATGATGGTTCAATCTGATTCACTACTGTTAGTTATTATTGTGACCTTCAAACCAAAGATAACCCTAGTCCAGAGAAACAAAACTGAGTTCAAGGGTGTTTATTTGTATTCTTCTCTTTTCAAAGCAGTATGCTAATTGCATTCAAGAATAATAAAAAAATAAAGACAAATACATGGACCCCCAAGGAAGACAAAGGTAATACACAGACAACAAGTAGACACCATAAGTAAAGCCAAAATAACATACCTAAAGATATTCCGCAAGTGCCAAGGAACACAAAGCCGAGAGCTGATCTCAAAGGAAGGAAGTTAGTCTGGGAAGGTATCTAGGAGAACCAGAGCCTTTAGCAAGGTCTCAGAGGAAGCAGAACCAGGGTCATGCAGCTGAGGAATGAAGGCCTTCCAGGCAGAGCAGTGACCTTAACAAAACACATCCAGAGGTACCACTAGACCAGATGTGTGTGCAAGTTGTGAAGAGCTTGTTGAAAGTGAAGAGATTGTGAGATGTGACTTGGAAGACGTAGGTATGGCAGGGATTTATTTGGAAGATCCTTGGGTAATATTAGCATCTAGTCAAAGTAGTGAAGGAAAGCCAGGGTTTATACACTACACTTTGCATCATGAAAAATGTATTCTAAGTTCCTTAGTGACTATTATTGTAGATGTCAAGTCCTCAACTTATCCTTCAAAGTTCTCCTGAAAAATCTAAACTCCTGCACTAGCATTCAGGGCTCTTTGCAATGTGATCCCACCTTACTGTTTTAGTCCAGCGCCCTGCTTTTCTCCCATGTAAACCTCCCACATGGCCACAATGAAACTGAGTATACATCCAGCCTGGGCTGGTGATCTGTTTCACCCTTGATAATATACATGTTTCGATGCTGTTCTCTCACAACATCCCACCCTCGCCTTCTCCCACAGAGTCCAAAAGTCTGTTCTGTACATCTGTGTCTCTTTTTCTGTTTTGCATATAGGGTTATCATTACCATCTTTCTAAATTCCACATATATGCCTTAGTATACTGCATTGGTCTTTATCTTTCTGGCTTGCTTCACTCTGTATAATGGGCTCCAGTTTCATCCATCTCATTAGAACTGATTCAAATGAATTCTTTTTAATGGCTGAGTAATATTCCATGGTGTATATGTACCACAGCTTCCTTATCCATTCGTCTGCTGATGGGCATCTAGGTAGCTTCCATGTCCTGGCTATTATAAACAGTGCTGCCATGAACATTGGGGTGCACGTGTCTCTTTCAGATCTGGTTTCCTCGGTGTGTATGCCCAGAAGTGGGATTGCTGGGTCATATGGCAGTTCTATTTCCAGTTTTTTAAGAAATCTCCACACTGTTCTCCATAGCGGCTGTACTAGTTTGCATTCCCACCAACAGTGTAAGAGGGTTCCCTTTTCTCCACACCCTCTCCAGCATTTATTGCTTGTAGACTTTTGGATAGCAGCCATCCTGACTGGCGTGTAATGGTACCTCATTGTGGTTTTGATTTGCATTTCTCTGAAACAAGTGCTCGGGGGCTGGTGCACTGGGAAGACCCAGAGGGATCGGGTAGAGAGGGAGGTGGGAGGGGGGGATCGGGATGGGGAACACATGTAAATCCATGGCTGATTCATGTCAATGTATGGCAAAAACCACTATAATATTGTAAAGTAATTAGCCTCCAACTAATAAAAATAAATGGAAAAAAATTTTAAAAAAATAAAAAGAAACTGAGTATAACTGAGGACATTTTAAAAATCTTCTTTTGTACAGGAGAAAGCTTTTCAACACTTCTGCCATTGCTTCTTATTTTCAATTCTGCTCGAAATGCCTTCCTCACCCCATCATTCTGGGTCCTCCCCATCCTTCACAGCCTGGCAGCCCTCTATGTCTGCCACAAAGCCTTCTCAGCCTTTCCATTCCACTGTGATTTCTACACTTCTGTTTTGTGCCTATTGATTAAAATATCTACTTAGCACTGAAATTTGACTTATTATATGTATGCAATTTGTATGTATAGTTGTATGGGCTGTTCTGTGCGCTTAGTTGCTCAGGCGTGTTCAAATCTTTGTGGCCCCATGAACTGTAGCCCACCAGGCTCCTCTGTCCATGGGGGTTCTTCAGGCAAGAATACCAGAGTGGGTTGCCATGCCTTCCGCCAGGGGGATCTTCCCAACCCAGGTATCAAACCCAGGTCTTCCACATTGTAGGTGTACTCTTTACTGTCTGAGGGAAGCCCAAGAATACTGGAGTGGGTAGCCTATCCCTTCTCCAGGGGAACTTCCCAACCCAGGAATCAAACTGGGGTCCCTCGTTTTGCAGGTGGATTCCTTACCAGCTGAGCTACCAGCTACAACTATATATATATAGTTGTATATATACTTAAAAATGGAGCAACTGGAGGGCAGAGATTTCATGTATATTTTTCAATTCTCATGATGCCATGTACATTTTAGGCATTCAATGAAAATACATGGACTTTTTTGGCCATATGAAAACAGGATTATTTTTGTCTTTTTGTGTTTTAGCACCTTGTTCAGATCTTAATATATTGTATATTTTTCTTCTCCATAAATAGATTGAATGTACAAATGACAATACAGTGAAGTGGAAGCAGCATATGCTCTGTAATCAGACAGATCTGGGTTCAAATTTGGCCCTCTACTACAAGTCTTGTGACAACCAGGGGCAATTTCTCAAACTTCCTAAGCTGTATTTTCCTCCATTACCATTGAGGGTAATAAATCTAACTTGCAACATATAAGATATTGCAGCTAATACTAACCATTCAATAAATGTTATCTATTACTAAAGTTTTCCACCTGAATTTCCCCCATAAATCATTGAATTCTTATACTTTATGATATACAAATCATTACATTCTATACCTGATACAATATAAATATAATATGACATGTAACATTGTGTCTAAGATTGTTGTTCAGTTGTAAAGTCGTGCCTGACTCTTTGTAACCCCACAGATCGCAGCACGCCAGGCTGCAGGCTCCCCTGTCTTTATCTCCTGGAGTTTGCTCAAATTCATATGTCTTTTGAGTTGGCGATGCTATCTAACCATCTCATCCTTTGCCATCTTCTTTTTTGGTCTTCAATTATTCCCAGCATCAGGGTCTTTTCCAGTGAATCGGCTATTTGCATCAGAGGGTTAAAGTATTGGAGCTTCAGCATCAGTCCTACCAGCGAATATTCAGGGTTGATTTCCTTAAGCACTGACTGGCTTGATGTCCTTAATGTCCAAGGCAGTGTCAAGAGTCCTCCAGCAACACAATTAGAAGGTATCAATTCGTTGGCACTCAGCCTTCTTATTGTCCAATTCTCACATTTGTACATGACTACTGGAAAAACTATAGATTTGACTATATGGACCTTTGTCAACAAAATGATGTCTACTTTTTAATATGTTATCTAGGTTAGTCATAGCTTTTCTTCCAAGGAACAAACATCTTTTAATTTCATGGCTGCAGTCACCATCCACACTGATTTTGGAGGCCAAGAAAAGAAAATTTGTCACTGCTTCCACCTTTTCCCCTTCTATTTGCCATGAAATGATGAGACCAGACACCAGGATCTTAGTTTTCTTAATATTGAGTTTTAAGCCAGCTTTTTCACTCTCATCTTTCACCCTCATCAAGAAGCTCTTTAGTTCCTCTTCAGCTTCTGCCATTAGAGTGGTATCATTTGCATATCTGAGGTTATTGATATTTCTCCTGGCAATCTTAATTCCATACAGCCCACCATTTCACATAATGTACCCTGCATAAAGGGCTTTCCCAGTGGCTCAGCAGTAAAGAATTAGCCTGCAATGCAAGAGCCGCACACTTATTCCCTGAGTTGTGAATATTCCTTGGACATGGGCATGGCAACCACTCCAGTATTCTGCCCGGAGAATCCCCTGGACAGAGGAGCCTGGTAGCTTGCAGTCCATGGGGTTGAGAAGAGTCAGACACAACTGAAGCAACCTAGCACACACACACACTCTACATAGACGTTAAATAAGCAAGGTGACAGGATAAATGTTGTCATACTCCTCCCAATTTGGAACCATTCTGTTGTTCCATTACTGATTCTAACTGTTGCTTCTTGACCCACATACAAGTTTCTCAGGAGGCAGGTAAGATGGTCTGGAATTCCCATCTCTTTCAGAATTTTCCATAGTTTATTGTGATCCACACAGTCAAAGGCTTTGCTATAGTCAATAAAGCAGAAATAGATGTTTTTCTGGAACTCTCTTGCTTTTTCGATGATCCAGTGGATGTTGGCAATTTGATCTCTGGTTCCTCTGCCTTTTCTAAACTCAGCTTATACATCTGGAAGTTCTTGGTTCACATATTGCTGAAGCCTAGCTTGAAAGATTTTGAGCATAACCTTACTAGCATGTGAAATAAGCACAATTGTAAGGTAGTTTGAACATTTCTTAGCATTGTTCTTCTTTGAGGTTGGAATAAAACTGACCTTTTCCAGTTCTGTGGCCACTGCTGACTTTTCCATATTTGCTAGCATATTGAGTGCAACATTATAACAGCATCATCTTTTAGGATTGGAAATAGCTCAATCACCTCCACTAGCTTTGTTTGCAGTAATGCTTCCTAAGGTCCACTTGACTTCCCACTCCAGGATGTCTAACTCTAGGTGAGTGACCACTCCATGGTGGTTATCATTAAGACCTTTTGTGTATAGTTCTTCTGTGCATTCATGCCACTTCTGCTTCTGTTAAGTCCTCACCATTTCTGTCTTTTATCATGCCTATCCTTGCATGGAATGTTCCCTTGATACCTCCAGTATTCTTGAAGAGATCTCTATTCTTTTCCATTCAATGGTTTTCCTCTGCTTCTTTGCATTATTCATTTAAGAAGGCCTTCTTATCCCTCCTTTCTATTCTCTGGAACTCTGCATTCACTTGGGTATACCTTTTGCTTTCTCCGTTGCCTTTTGCTTCTCTTTTTCCCTTAGCTATTTATAAAGCCTCCTAAGGCAACCACTTTGCTTCTTGCATTTCTTTCTCTTTGGGATGGTTTGGATCACTGCCTCCTGCACAATGTTATAAACCATCGTTCTTCAGGCACTCTTTCTACTAGATCTAATCCCTTGAATGTATTTGTCATCTCCACTGTATAATCATAAGGGATTTGGTTTAGGTCATAGCTGAATTGCCTAGTGGTTTATCCCTGCTTTCTTCAATTTAAATCTGAATTTTGCAATAAAGATCTCATGATCTGAGCCACTGTCAGCTCCCAGTCTTGTTTGCTGACTGTGTAGAGCTTCTCCATCTTTGTCTTCAAAGAATATAATCAATCTGATTTCAATATTGACCATCTGGTGATGTCCATGTGTAGAAATGTTCCTTGGGTTGTTGGAAAAGGGTGTTTGCTGTGACCAGTGTGTTCTCTTGGCAAAGCTCTGTTAGCCTTTGCCCACTTCATTTTGTACTCCAAGGCCAAACTTGCTTGTTACTCAAGGTATCTCTTGACTTCCTTCTTTTGTATTCCAATCCCCTATGATGAAAAGAACATCTTTTTTTGGTGTTAATTCTAGAAGGTCTTGTAGTTCTTCATAGAACTGGTCAACTTCAGCTTTGGCATTAGCGGTTGGGGCATAGACTTGGATTACTGTGACATTGAATGGTTTGCTTTGGAAATGAACAGAGATCATTCGGTTGCTTTTGAGATTGCACCCAAGTACTGCATTTCAGTCTCTTTTGTTGACTTTGAGGGCTACTCCACTTCTGAGGGATTCTTGCCCACAGTAGTAGATATAATGGTCATCTGAATTAAATTTGCCTATTCCTGTCATTTAGTGCACTGATTCTTAAAATGTCAGTGTTCATTCTTGCCATCTCCTGTTTGACCAATCCAGTTTACCTTGATTCATAGACCTAACATTACAGGTACCTATGCAATATTTTTCTTTATTGCATCAGACTTTACTTTCACCACCAGACACATCCACTACTGAGCATTGTTTCCACTTTCACCCAGATGGTTCATTCTGGAGCTATTAGTAATTGCCCTCCACTCTTCCCTGGGAGCATACTGGACACCTTCTGACCTGGAAGGCTCATCTTCCAGTGTCATATCTTTGTGCCTTTTCATACTGTTCATGGGGTTCTCATGGCAAAAATACTGGAGTGATTTTTCATTCCCTCGTCCAATGGGCCACGTTTTGTCAGAACTCTTCACTATCACCTGGCTGTCTTGGGTGGCCCTGCACATCATGGCTGATAGCTTCATTGAGTTACACAAGTTCCTTCACCGTGACAAGTCGGTGATCCATAATGGGGATGTCTATTATACATGATAAAATAATAGTCTTTATATCCAAATTAAATTTTACCATTTTCAAAGAGATTTTTCTTGCATTATTTAACTTTCTTGAACATTTCATCTGCCAACACAAAAATCTTTAGAGGTTCTCTGCAACCTAAAAGTATTTCACATGACATTCAAAACTTTTTAAAATAAATCCCCAACTGACACTTGAGATTTAGTTTGGATGCTATCCACCCTAGAACAAAAGTAATATCATCTCTCTCTTTTCTGAGCTTCATAAGCACATTGTGTTCACACAGTCATATGGTGCCATCACATATTACATTATATTGTTTGTACATTTCCCTCTGCTGCTAAATTGAAATTTCCTAGAGGAATTTTTTATGCATAATTGAATCATTTATAGTAGCTAGCAAAATTATATATTTGTACCAGTGATCAGTATATATCTAACCCATACTTTTTTCTTCACATTTTTATTATCAAATTTAAAATATTTAAAATATTAGATATCAACTTTTAAACTTTAATATTAAAATTTTAAATATCAAATTTAAAATATTAGAATACATGACTTAAAATTTTATAAAAATATCTCTCCTTGGTTTATGTGTATCACATGATCAAGATAAAAAGCTTTGGAGCCAAACTCCTTAGGTTCAAAATGTTAGCTCTACAACTTATTGGCTTTGTGACCCTGGGAAATATGATTAAAATCTTTTCTGTATCTCTCTCATATTTAATAAGGGGAGGATAATTAGTAACTACTTCATAGGCTGTGAAGTGGATTATTTGAGTGAAGTTATGTGAAGCTCTTCAAACAGGGGTTGGCACATGGAAAGAACTCAGTAAATGTGAGTTATAATTAGTCTTCCAATTTCTATACATAAATATGACTGCCTCCTACAAAGCTGCCTAGGGGAAACCACTGCCTGCTGCTTTTATTTGGATGATGGAGTTCATGTTCAGGGGACAGGTAAATGTTCTCTATCATGCATAAACTGACAGAATCCTTCTTTCATAACATAGATTTGCATCTCAAGCTCTTATTTTTGGGTCAAAGCCTGGGGATTTGTGTTATTACATGAATGGTACTTGATAGTAAAAGAATAGATATACAAGATTAGCCAGCTCCTGATCCTCACTTTAGGGCCAACAATTTTGAGAAGGCACAATTATGTATTCACAATAGCCATAGTTCAAATTAAACTCCTTAAAAATTAAATTTATTCCCTTGAGAATGCTCAACCCTAAGAAATATTAGCTTTTTGGTGTTTTTTTTTTAATGTTAGCATTTGTTAATGGAATTAGTCCATGGGATCACAAAGAGTTGGACATGACTGAGTGACTGAACTGAACTGAACTGAACGGAATGGAATTAGAGATTTGACACAAACATTATCTTCTTCCCCAGGGAACAGGTTAATAGATAAACTTATGAAAGTTAAAAGCAATTAACATCAAAAGATGAATGGCTATAAAATGATCATACTAATCCATCAGGATTATAAGTGGTTTTAGACTCTTGTCAAGATTCTCCTGGTAAAGACCAGTCCTTCAGGGTTTGTCATTAGAAAATCATATTCTTTTTAAATTGGTAACCGTTATGGAAGAGAAATTAAAAAAAAATTTTTTTTTTGCATTATAAATCAAATAAACAAAACTCACATAATTGAATGCTTTACAATAAATGTTCCCAGTTTAGATTTTTAGCTTGCCTTTATGGAATAAATACCAATAAGGTATATGGGTGTGTTTCTTTCATAGAACTGTTGTTTGGAAAACAGAAAATTCACTTTGCTTTTCCTTTTTGAGACCAGACTACTACTAAATGATGTTTTCATTAATGTGTCCTTCAGCCAACCAGAAGGGGCACTATTTCAGCCACCTACGCTGAATTACACAGCTTCTAACTAAGGGGTATGGTTAGACTGACCTCAAACTAAACAGAGCTATAACCAGGTTTTAAGAGAAAAAGGAAGTGGAATATGTTGTGCACCATTTCAAGCGAGAGCAAAATAAACAAATAAAGAAATGGGATAGCCCAGCAAAGAGATTCCCAAACATTTTTGGCAATGCAGCACCTTTTGATATTTGATTATGTGATAAGCTTTCTGCAGTCTCCACCAGTTGCTTTCTTATGTCTTAGAAAAAATATGTTAAATTATACGTTTAAAACAATTTTGTTTTGAGAAATTATATGAATTTCTAATAGTTGTTATGCTGATTGAAAACCTCTCTTGGCATTGTAAAGCCACGGCCAATAATCAATATTCAATAATCAGAGACATAGTGTGAATATATGTTGTAGAGTTGAGAGTTTGACTTCACTGAGAAGTGAAATTATATCGCATTGTCTTTCTCTCTCTTCTCTTCTCTCCTCCAAATGCTAAATGTAAATAACAACTCTTTTCTTAATTGAGAAATCAGGTCACAGTCATTAGAAACTACTCATGCAAGCAGACGCATGCGTCCAGTGAGGTCTGCTGTGCTGAGTTGCTTAGTCATGTCCGACTCTTTGTGACCCCATGGACTGTAGCCCACCAGACTCCTCTGTCCATGGGATTCTCCAGGCAAGAATACTGGAGTGGGTTGCCATGCTCTCTTCCAGGGGATCTTCCCAACCCAGGGATCAAACCCATGTCTCTTATGTCTCCTGTACTGGCAGGTGGATTCTTCAGCGTTAGCGCCAGCTGAGAAGCCCCAGTGAAGTCTGGTTGAAGCCGTAGCCTTTTTAAGAGCTCAGGGTAATGCAGCATAGTGAATACAGTTTGTGGCTCAAAGTCTGTATCATCCCTTAAAAAAGAGAAAGATATTTGTGACACATCCTTTTTTCCTTTTAAAGATGAAATGACATCATCCCATACCCCCACACTATTGCCAAAAGAGGAAATAAATTAATCTATTTTGATTCATATTGATATATATTTTTTGGCTACAAATATACAGGCTTCAGCAATACGTGAACTGTGAACTTCCAGATGTTCAAGCTGGTTTTAGAAAAGGCAGAGGAACCAGAGATCAAATTGCCAACATCTGCTGGATCATCGAAAAAGCAAGAGAGTTCCAGAAAAACGTCTATTTCTGCTTTATTGACTATGCCAAAGCCTTTGACTGTGTGGATCACAATAAACGTGGAAAATTCTGAAAGAGATGGGCATACCAGACCATCTGACCTGCCTCTTGAGAAATTTATATTCAGGTCAGGAAGCAACAGTTAGAACTGGACATGGAACAACAGACTGGTTCCAAATAGGAAAAGAAGTACGTCAAGGCTGTATATTGTCACCCTGCCTATTTAACTTATATGCAGAGTACATCATGAGAAATGCTGGGCTGGAAGAAGCACGAGCTGGAATCAAGATTGCCGGGAGAAATATCAATAATCTCAGATATGCAGATGACACCACCCTTATGGCAGAAAGTGAAGAGGAACTAAAAAACCTCTTGATGAAAGTGAAAGAAGAGAGTGAAAAAGTTGGCTCAAAGCTCACCATTCAGAAAACTAAGATCATGGCATCTGGTCTCATCACTTCATGGGAAATAGATGGGGAAACAGTGGAACAGTGTCAGACTTTGTTTTTTGGGGCTCCAAAATCACTGCATATGGTGATTGTAGCCATGAAATTAAAAGACGCTTACTCCTTGGAAGGAAAGTTATGACCAACCTAGATAGCATATTAAAAAGCAGAGACGTTACTTTGCCAACAAAGGCCCGTCTAGTCAAAGCTATGGTTTTTCCAGTGGTCATGAATGGATGTGAGAGTTGGACTGTGAAGAAAGCTGAGCACTGAAAAATTGATGCTTTTGAACCGTGGTGTTGGAGAAGACTCTTGAGAGTCCCTTGGACTGCAAGGAGATCCAACCAGTCCATCCTGAAGATCAGTCCTGGGTGTTCATTGGAAGGACTGATGCTGAAGCTGAAACTCCAGTACTTTGGCCACCTCATGCGAAGAGTTGACTCATTGGAAAAGACCCTGATCCTGGGAGGGATTGGGGGCAGGAGGCGAAGGGGACGACAGAGGATGAAATGGCTGGATGGCATCACATACTCGATGGACATGAGTTTGAGTAAACTCCGGGAGTTGGTGATGGACAGGGAGGCCTGGCGGGCTGCAATTCATGGGGTCGCAAAGAGTCAAACGCGACTGAGCAACTGAACTGAACTGACTGATACTTTGGCCACCAGATACAACGACCTGACTCACTGGAAAAGTCCCTGATGCTGGGTAAGATTGAAAGTAAAATGAGAAAGGGGCAGTAGAAGGTGAGATATGAGATAACCGGGTGGATGGCATCACCGACCCAATGTAGCAACACAAAGTGAGGTAGGATAAATGCTGACTCTGCTAGCAGCATGTGATGCAAGGGTTGAGGTGAGCAGCAACAGCTATAGATATGAAGTTAAGCAAACTCCAGGAGATAGTGAAGGACAAGGAAGCCTGGTGTGCTGCAGTCCATGGGGATCCAAAGAGTTGGGCACAACCTAATGACTGAACAACAGCAACAATAACATATAACACCTAAAATTTCACCTTTGTGTGTAAGATTATTTTCAAAGCTACTGTACTTGGGAAGGGAGAAAATAAACATAAGAAAAGAAGTAGCAACACAAAGTGAGGTAGGATAAACGCTGACTCTGCTAGCAGTATGTGATGCAAGGGTTGAGGCGAGTAGCAACAACTGGGTTGTAATATATACACAGATGTAATGTACCTATGTGTGTGCACATGTGTGTGCATACGGTCAGCCCTTTGTATGCACACAACCAGGTATTCAACCAGCTGCCAACAGAAAACATTAAAAAAGAATTCCAGAAAGTTCCAAAAGGCAAAACTTGAATTTGCTGTGTGCCAGCAAGTATTTACATAGCATTTACAACTATGTGGTATTTATAACTACCTGAAAATCATTTACATATTATTAAATCAGTTTTATAAGCAGTTTAGAGATGATTTAAAATGTATGGGAGAATGAGCAGAGTTCATATGTAATACCGCTCCATTTTATGTAAAGGACTTGAGCATCCATCCACAGATTTTGCTATCAGCAGAGGGGTTGGGGTGTGTCCAGGAACTAATCCTCTGCAGACACCTAGGGAAGACTATATGTAATATAATGCATACATTTTACATAAATGCGTCAAACATACAGTGTATTTTATGTCAATTCCAATTAGCGCAATTTTATTAAATAGCTAAGTTGAATTGTGTATGTGCGTTAGAGCTTCCAAGGGAAGGCATGGTGGGTTTGGGCTGTCATTAAATTCTATGTGCTAGATTCACTCCAAATCAACACACCATCAAAGTTAAAACAAACGTGCTTTGTTATTGCTGTTGTAAGATGAATATAAGGTCACTTTCAGACAGGGCTAATACCTAAGTCCCTTGTTTAAAAATTCTGTAGCCTTGCCTGGACATTTTACCCACTTTAACCTAAAATGCATGAAGATGAATAAGACACAATGTCTCTTCAATGAATTTGCTTCCAATTTGCCTGTCTGTACCAACATGAAAATTTATTCATTGCTTAAAAAGAAAATGCCATATTAGGAAACAATTTCTAAAGCAGACATTCCTGTGGACATGTATGCAACTTCTGAGATGACAAGACATTTTGGGGGGAAAAGCAGGAAAGTTCTTTTGAACATGTGCATATTATCTCAGAATTTCATTTGTGCATAAGCTCTATGAAGATGTTTAGCTTCATCTATATCATATTTTCGTTCTCAGAACCAACATGACCTTGAACTCAAGGTTACTTTAGAATAATTGCACTTTAGAAAGTGAAAAGTGAAAGTTAATCACTCAATTGTGTCCAACTCTGCAATCCCACAGACTATACATATCCGGCTCCTCTGTCCATGGAATTCTCCAGTCAAGAATACTGGAGTGGGTTGCCATTTCCTCCTTCAGGGGATCTTCCCTACCCAGGGCTCGAACCTGGCTCTCCGGCATTACAGGCAGATTCTTTACCACCTGAGCCACTGGGGAAGCCAATCACCTATAATTAGAGGAGAGTATCTCAACCGCTTGCACGCAATGAGGTACCAAAGTTGTCTGAATCACTCAGTCTTTGACACTTCCGTGTTCCTCTCTAAATCCACTCAGTAAAATGCCGTTTGCTTTTATCAATAATCAAATTGCCTATGTCATCTCAGGAGACCATCAATTATTAATAGTAATGAACCCTCAGGCCTCGTGAGCTCTTAACTGTGTGTGCATATTCTGTTCTCTAGTAAATACGCTCTCACAGCAGCACTGCAGGTCTGCCAAGAGCCAACTCAAAACAATCATTTGGGCACTCATTCTGGCGTTCCTCAAAACCCGTTTTAACTTAGCCCAGGGCAGCCAGAGCTGTCCCTCATTACCTCTAGCTCACTCCATCCCTAGAAAAACTGCTTAATTTGTATATTTAAGATAAATACTTGCAGTATTAGGCATCCCAGATGGACTCTGTTATCTGACTTCAAAGACAGATTATTACATCTTTATTAATCCAAAATTCTTTGTACACCTGCTTAGCCTTCTATCTCAAATAAATCTCTTTTGAAGGCAATTGGGCTGAATTCTTCCCTCAGATCTAAATAAAGGAAGCATAAACTACAATTCCCACTGAGGAGGATTTATACGGAGATGGCTCTTCACTCAGTCTTTTTTGGGGATTATACCACAGAAATCTTCCAGGGTCAAATTTAAAACACATTTGTTTTAGAGTTTGCCAAGTCTGGTATTATTTTGCAATTTTAGTGCTATTTGATTTCTAGATAAAAGTGTTTTCTGTCTTCACTTTGCTCCTTAAAGCCCATTAACTTCTTTCCATCTCTGATATCTCTTTTCAGCAAAGACCATGGAAAAGGATGGGAAATTCAAAGTGGCTCTGCTTTTGTTTGAATCAAATTATGGTTCTTTCTGTAAAAATCAGTCAAAAGATTCCTGCATCACTACCCATTTTATCCCATTGTGATGAGCATAGGCATATGCTGATGGAGCTACTGGAAGCATCCTGAGAAATGATCTGAAAAATACCTGGTGGTTGGAATCACATTTCACTATACTCTATATGGACTGAGTGCAAGAGCTGAGCTAGATGACCAAATTACACTCCATTGGACTTAGATCATTTCTTCTTCTCAGAGGATCAATAGCACTTTCATATTTTTTTGTTTCATTTGGTTTATAACATCTTTCTCTTAAGAGAATAGCAAACTGCTCTTAAGTGTAGACAACGCTTCCTATAGCCTTCCTTGGCCTATACTGAGGTAGAACTATGTGATTTGTTCTCCTAAACACACTCTGATCATAGCTGTGGGCTCCAGTATACCAGCAGTCTGATAGTCCAAACTGTCAACAGGGTACATTTTGTTTCATATCAAACCTCAGAAATCCTCAGTCTTGGTCCAAGAGAATTTGCCTAATGAAAGTCTATGAGAAAGCACTTTGCAAAAAAGATGAGTAATGGCCTGGAATAAAGGCTCACCCAATGGCTTTGTTTATTTATTTGTAAATTCTTCAGGAACTCACTTATCATACACCTGAACATTCTCATCAGAGTATGCTAAAAATTCTCTGAAGAACACCATTCCCCATTCATATTTTAAATTAAAAACTTTAGGGAATTGACAGTAATTTCTGTTTTCATGATCACAGTCGCATACTGAGTGCTTGCAGAGGTCTTGCACTGCAATGGAAATGCCGTGGACATTGTTTCATTTGACCATCTCGATAACTCTGTAAGGTGACTGTTATTGATCCTATCTCAACGGGTTTTAGAAACTTTATAGGAAGGTTTAGTAACTTGTTTATTTTTACAAGTTCCATCAAATTCACAAATGTTCACAAAGAGTTCGAAAATTCTTAAAACTTTTCTTACCTATAAGATGGAGACAATAATACCTCATACATTTTAAAGTCTTGATCTTGTCAGTCAGGAAACAAGACCATAAAAACTGGTATTGTCCAACTCTCTGCGACACATGGACTGTAGTCTACCAGGATCTTCTGTCCATGGGATTTTCCAGGCAATAGTATTGGTATGGATTGCCATTTCCTTCTCCAGGGGATCTTCCCAATCCAGGGATCAAACCTGGGCCTCCCGCATTGTAGACAGACACTTTACCATCTGAGCCACCAGGGAAGTCCAAAAACAAAAAACAAAAAAAACTGGTACACAAAGGACTAGAGGCAACCATAAAAAGAAATAATTTTCTCCAATGGATTTACAGAAATTTACTTCAACATATCAGCCTCCAATTAAGCTACAGGTTTTTAAAAAAAGATTATTGTTTTTTTATAATCTTTTTATAATCTTTTAAAAAAAGATTATTATTTCAGGTACTCAGGTTTGTATATAACATTTGCTGTTTATTCGCTAAGTCATGTATGACTCTTTGCGACCCCATGGACTGTAGCCTACTGGGCTCCTCTCTCCATGGGGTTTCCCTTGTGGACAAAAGCAAGTTCCTCAACCCACATGGGTCTCAACTATGTAAGAAAGTGACTGACTATGAGATCATAGTCATATGAGAATATGATTTACAGTTTCTTCAGGTTTTCTAATTCTAAGTAATTTTAGATGATTGAAAGAGACAACAGCTCTTAATGGTGGGCAGCAGTCAGCATCAGGGATGAATCTGTTCAGCATAAAAGTAGTGTGTATGTATTTTCAGATCTATTTATACATATAAGTAATAACATCTTTAAGAGAACACTTTAGAATTCTTATGAAGAATAAGTAAAGGACTATTTGTGATCTTGAAGGCAATATTCAAGGAAAAATGTATATTGTTTTCAGATTTTAAGCAAAATCAGTGTTTAACTGTACTGTTGGCAAAGAGTAAATTGTGAACAACATGGTATGCAGCTGTGTATGGAAAAACTAAAAATGGAATTGTAATTTGGTCTTAAATTAGAAACACATCTGAGTTTTGTTAACAATTTGAGTGATATTAATTTGTTTCTTTCACTCCTTAATTGTGTGTATATGCATCAGAGAGAAGAGAAAAGAGAGGGGGGAGGAGGAAGGAGGGACAGAAAAAGAAAAAAGAACACAGGAAAGGGATTAAAGACAGGAGAAGGAGAGAAAGAAATATATGACAACGGAACGTAGATATCCCATTCATATGTGAACTTCATTTTGCTTACAGTCAGGTTCTCTGAGATGGCAGGACCACTTTACTGAGAAAGAGCAAATCACTGACTGCCTTTCAAAATCCAATAAAAAGGCAGCATGTTTAAGAGAAACCTGACTTCCTGGTGGTGGTGGCGGTGGTGTTTTGAGTCTGGGCTGGGTCTTTGTGGTGTGCCGCATGGGCTTCTCTCGTGATACACAGGTTTCAGAGCACAAGGGATCAGCAGTTGCAGTGCGAGAGCTTAGTTGCCCCGTGGCATGTGGGTTCTTCAGCCAGGGATTGAACCTACATTATCTGCAGTAGGAGGTGGACTCTTAACCACTGGACCACCAGGAAAGTTCCCAAACCTGACTTCTTAGCTGTATAATCTAACAGTGCGCCAGCCTTACCACTGCTTCTAAGAACAGATTCACAAATACAAAACCAAACCATTAGAAAGTCCTGTGAGAGTTCTGCAGCTGTGAAAACTGTACTTGATTAAATTGTAGAGTCTAAGGACACAGAATGAATTTATTCTTTTCACCTGAGCTCAGTAATGGCTACTGAATGGCCATTAGTTTTTCTTATTTAGGTCATATGCAACTCCAAACAACCCAACTTTCCATGAAGATTCAAGGATTCTGTATCTACAGCCCAAGCACAGGGAAATTTCATAGAATTAATCTTAGCAACCGAACACATTCTCTGGAAAGTTTATTTAATGCTAAATATATGAACATTGATTGATACTCACATGGACCCTTTCAGTCCAGTTCAGTTCAGCCATTCAGTCATGTCCGACTCTTGGCCACCCCATGAATCGCTGCACGCCAGCCCTCCCTGTCCATCACCAACTCCCAGAGTTTACTCAAACTCATGTCCATCGAGTCGGTAATGCCATCCAGCCATCTCATCCTCTGTCGTTCCCTTCTGCTCCTGCCTCCAATCCCTCCCAGCACCAGGGTCTTTTCCAATAAGTCAACTCTTTGCATCAGGTAGCCAAAGTATTGGAGTTTCAGCTTCAGCATCAGTCCTTCCAATGAACACCCAGGACTAATCTCCTTTAGGATGGACTGGTTGGATCTCCTTGCAGTCCAAGGGACTCCCAAGAGTCTTCTCCAACACCACAGTTCAAAAGCATCAGTTCTCCCACGCTCAGTTTTCTTCACTGTCCAACTCTCACATCCATACATAAGGCACACAAATAGAAAGGAAGAAATTTTAAAATGCTTTAATTTGTCACAATCACAGATATTACCAAACTAGTCCCTAAATGACTTCTCAATTCCCAAGAATCCCCAAGAATTTAAAGTTGACTCTTCTCTATTCTAAGTTTCTAATCCCCTCAGTATTCATTGGAAGGAGTGATGCTGAAGCTGAAGCTCCAATACTTTGGCCACCTGATGCGAAGAGCTGACCAATTGGAAAAGACCCTGATGCAGGAAAAGATTGAGGGCAGGAGGAGAAGGGGGTGACAGAGGATGAGATGCTTGGATGGCATCACTGACTTAATGGACATGAGTTTGAGCAAACTCTGGGAGATAGTGAAGGACAGGGAAGGCTGGTGTGCTGTAGTCCACAGGGTCGCCAAGACTCGGACTGGACTGACGGACAAAACAACAAAAACAGCAATCCCCTCAAGGGATTGTGCTAGGTAAATCTGGACCATTAATTTGCATGAGAATAAAGTGAATAGAGCATATGAGAAGCTGGCAAAGGTTGAATTTTGCTTTAGGCCCTTCAATACTTCTAAGGTTTTTATCTCTTTTGTCTTCTTCTTTCAGCTTTTTACTGCCAATATTTCTGTCACTTTCTAGTTGAGTTCTTTGGAAGCTTGAGTGTATTTTATTCTGTTAAAGAAGCTAGACTTTCAGTGTGTCTCGGTAACTAAATCATAGTATTATTACCATCCTTTTCTGTAATTACTAGTTTCCAAATACTGAGATTTATTGCTCACTATTATTTAGAATCTGTTTATTTCCATTTGTTATTTTCTCCTTGGATGCTCTATAACAAAATTTATCCTCTTTCTTTTGAGAGTTTTTAAACACTTGACAATTGCTTATTCAAACTCCTTTCTCCTGTATTGCAAACAAAGCAAAACTGGACCCTGATACATGTGTGTGTGTGGTGTGTGACTGAAAAGTCAAGTTGACTGATATATCCATCCATGGAAACAATTTACCATCCTAAAGTTTTTAGTAAATTATGTGTAAAATGTTATTCAGTTGTTAAACTTTTTGCTTCCACTGCTATTATTTTTAATCTTTTTCTTCCAAAAAAAAAAGTAACACTTCTGTTCTCTTAACCAAATTTATAAGAAGCACTTTATAAGAAAAGAAAGAGGATAAATTTTTTTCTTTTTTTCTTTTCTTTATAAGTTTTTATTTAATTTGTGTGTGCTTAGTCGCTCAGTTGTGTCTGACTCTTGCAACCCCATAGACTGTAGCCTGCCAGGCTCCTCTGTCCATGGATCCTCCAGACAGAAAAACTGGAGTGGGTTGCCATGCTCTTTTCTAGGGGAACTTCCTGACCCAGGAATCGAACCCAGGTCTCCTGCATTGCAGGCAGACTATTGATTAAGCAATGAGGGAAGCCCCTTATTTAATTTATTTATGTATAATTTATATATGTATATATAGTTTATATGTACATATTTTATATAAATGAATAAATGTGATCTTTTTTTTGTTTTAGGCATGCTCATTTTTAAATGAATTTGTTTTTTCTATCTTTTTGCTTTTCTCTCTTTTTCTCTTTGTTATTACTCTAGCACATTCTATTTTCTCTTTCTAAGATGGTCCGTTTTAAAATCAACTGTCTTTGTCCATGTTATCTCCACAGATATCACTACCCTCACAGACACACACAAATATCTGATTTTTTCATTGTTTACATATCTTTTCAGGCAGATTGTTGATGTAGCTTGATTACTGATAGTCTCACCCTCCTCTAAATCTCTCATCTTGAAGAGGTTTAGGCTATAAGTATATCAAAGATGACTGGGTGTACATGATTATATGCATGTGATTGTAACATAAAATTGTATTGCCTATATCAATGAAAAACTTACTTTTCCTGCCTGACTTTGAGGAAGCAAGTGGCAATTTTGGAAAAGTCCACTGACAAGAAATTGAGAGCAGCCCCCAGGGGACAATCAATGAGAAACATAGGTCCTCCTTTCAACAACCCATAAGGAGCTAAATGCTGCCAATAACCATGTGACGTTGATAGTGGATCCTTTCCCAGTTAAACCTCAAATGAGACCCCAACTCCAGGTGACACCTTGAATACAGCCTTATGAGACCCTGAAGAGAAGACCCAGTTAAGCCACTCACAGACTCCCGACTCACAGAAGCCGTGAAATAATAAATCCATGATGTGTTAAGCAACTAAATTTGTGGTAATATTGTTATGCAGTAATAAGCAACTAATCTACATATAAATGGCACTATAGCAGGCACATTCAAATGTAACCATCTCCTGAGACTTCTCCAGTGGTCCAGTGGTTAGGATTCCATGCTTCCACTGCAGGGGACAAGGGTTCAATCCCTGATGAGGGAACTAAGATCTTGCATGCCATGCAGTGTGGCAAAAAAAAAAAGTAACCATCCCAGTTTTGCCTGCAGTCTGACTACTTGACTATCTAGGCAGGATGTTCAAAGTAAAGGACTGAAAACTACATTTCAGACAATTTCCCAAACTTTTGTTTAGAATATAAATGATTGTAGTTGAGGAGGGCAGACTTGGAGCCGAAGAGAGGAATTCACTTGAGAGAACTATAACCCGCTGAGAGTGACTGTTCCTTCTCCCCTGGAATACTGGATATAAGGGCTTACCCCTCACCTCAAGCCTACTGACAGGAACTTCAGAGAAACCATTTGGAGAACTTGATACATGACCCCAGTGCTGACAGAGCTAACAGGTGAGAGAATTGAAGGGAATTGGGTGAAGTGTGGAGAGTCATTACCGGGAATTAACTGTGGTCTATCATCAGAAAGGACTTCCTAGGTGGCTCAGTGGTAAAGAATCTACCTGCCAATGCAGAAGACACGGATTTGATCCTTGGTGTGAGAAGATCCCCTGGAGAAGGAAATGGCAACCCACTCCAGTATTCTTGCCTCAGAGATCCCATGGTCAGAAGAGTGGGCTATGGTCTATGGGATCACAAAAGTTGGACTTAAAGTCTCAATGACAATAATCAACAGAAAACCAAAAGTGTGTCTTTCCTGCGGACAAGATGTGGGCCACACAACAGAGAGTTGGTATAGAGCTGTTATAAATCCTGCTTAAAAGGACTATCTGGGGTGGTGAAGAGACTTCAACAGAGGGAGACTGAAGGGCACCAGCAGATGCCCAGGAAACTAGGAAAAAGTTGGAAACTACCAGACAAAGGTCTGCATCACGCTAAGTCAAGTGAATTGCAGGAAGACAGGTCCAGCTATGGGAACTTCTCCAAAGAACCCACAAACTCTCCATTAGAAGTAGTCAGCTTTAAACATTTGCCAAGCCCAGAGAGTGCCAACTAGGAGAACTTAGTCACGTAAAGGCTTCCCTGATCCTTTATGTAATTTTTGTTTCTTTTTTTCTTCCTTTACCACCACCTCTTTGATGCTGGAGGAGTCAGAAGCCACGGTTAACCAACTGTGGGAGCAAGGATAGAAACACAGGCAGGCAAATAGCCTTCCCTTTAGCATCAAACCTGAGCTACAGAGAGAAGACGCTTTAACTTTGAAATCTTTAATTATTACACTGACTGGATGTATTCATTACTGAACTGGGTCTTTTTAAAGCCAAAATGGTTGAAAGATGTTTTACTATCTAACAGCAGTAAGCTACAAGTTTGCCCTAGACTTTATCCAAAAGCAGAAATTCTAGCATTATAATGAACAGTTTTGTAAGAGCAGTTGTGGGTAAGAAATGCTGCTAATGAGTGCATCCTATAGTTCTCTTTCAATGCTTTTCTGCACTTTTCTCACTCAACTAAGCCTCATGGAAGTTCTTACGGGTCATCTCATATAAATCTAATGCATGCGTTTGTGATGGTTTGAATGAATCATAAATCTATTTGACCTGTTAAGGGGCACACTCTTTTCCCTCATCTGGTATTATTGCTTGTTTTGCTCCTTTGAGCAGAAATTTTGATATTAAACATGAGAATTAACATATATAAATGTTTTAAGATAATTTTTGATGGGAAAGAATTTATATTAAATGACTATATCAATAACACAGGAAAGTTTGGCATTTCCTGGAGCAACAAAAAGTGCACAAGTAAGAGGCAAACTGCCTTTAAAATGCTTTTAGAAGAACTACATTTGCTCAGTACATAAACCACTCCTTGGAAAGATGTTGTTAGACATTAGATAAACTCTAGGAATCAGTAAGGTTATGTAAGTCCTTAGTGAGTTACTGCTTCATGATAACAAGCAGTATGCCAATTGTCTAAAAAATTATCAACACAGCAACATCTGATTTGTTCAATTGAGTGAAAACAAATCTATATAAGAAAATTCCATCCTTACACTTTTTGAGAATTGTTAACAATAATCTAAAATGGTATACATATCAAAACAAATAAGAATAGAATAGAATTGAATAGAATACAGATAGTTTTCTATTACTCCAGTTCAAAATCTCCTTAAATATTGTATGGAATTTTTAAAAATGCTTCAAAACAGTGAAAGAAAAGAAACAAAAAGCAATACATGAAAAGTAAAGATTGAGAAATCTATAAGATTTTGAAAAGAAGCATGGAATGAGGCTGCAGTTGAATGGAGCTTTATGAAATACAAAAAGCTCTGTTTCAACAAAAGATGGTCAACGTAAGGATTTTCATCTCTCAGAGACAGTTTTGAAAATAATCTCGGAAACTTGTGTGAATTCAGACATAAAAAACACATAATTTAATTTCAAATCCAGATATGTTATTATGCACAAATTATGTGCCAAAGATTTTGATATATTTTATTAACAGATAGTCAAGCTTATGAAACCTGGTCTTTACTTTCATATGACAAAATTTTTAAGATAAGTAAAATGTTTTAGTACATTACCTATTAACAATAACACTTGCTGTTAAAACACTGTTGTCACTGTCAGAGATAATATACGGAGATAGATGTGAGTCTTTCAATGATATAGTTATCATGTTATTTTATTAAACTAAGCAATGTCAATGTTCTTCTCATTAAGATAGGTTTTAAACGAAGCTTCATTTTTAAAGGAAAACCTTCCTTACTTTCTTCCTCCTCTAAACTTGAAAAGCAGTTTTTAATCTATACTACTTACTTAGCATTTCTTTCATTCATTCAACAAATATGTGGAGCAATATTCCAAACACCTTTTAATATTACTGGTTATATTTTATGGCTATAAATTTACAGTAGTATCCAACCCTTAACTATTAATAAGTTGTGAGGTCTATTACCTCAAATAAATATACACATATATTTATTATGCACATGTATTACAATTTAATGTATCTAATATCTACCTACATAGACTCTCTTTAAATGTAGCATAGCACCTGGAATCAAACTATTGTTGTTCAAATTCTGAGTCCACGATTGACCAGCTATGTGATTTTGGTCAAGTTATTTTATACGAACCTAACTTTCAAGTCCTCCAAATTAGGATAATAAAGTACATAGTTCAGAGGTTATAATGAATAGTAACAGAGATAATGTGGGTCATATTGTTTGGTACATAATTGACATATAACATACAAGCCATTTACTCATATTTAACTAGGAAGGTAGTAAAAGCATTTGAAATAATATAGTCTCTTCAGAATATGGAAATCAAGGCAGCCTCAAAAAATCCAGCAATAGAAATTTTAGGAAAACATGGGTTTTTGACAACTTACTGTCTCATTTGTGAAACTTTTATAAATAAATTTTGTTTAGAGTCCATTCGAATCCTACCAGTTTGATTCTTTCACTAAAAGAGTACCCCAGTTTCTAATCATGAGAAGTAGTATCAGTCTGACATACAAAGTGTGCAAGTCCTGTGATGATAAATTCATAATCCTTTAAATACCTGCTTCCTTTGTGCACTCATGGCCTCTCTAAGGTGACAGGACACAGTTATATGAAGCATAGAATGAAAGAATGAAATAGTGCCAAAAAATAAGGCCTTATTTATTACTGAAGGCAAAATATTGAATTACTGGAAAAGAAATAGGTAACCATCTCACAAACAAGCCAATGTTATTCATTTGGAATACATTTGTTCGGCAATGCTTTTATCATAGTGATTCAGGAAAAAGTCACTGCCAAACATTTTCTCAAACACTTGAAAAGGGAAAATAAAACTCTGTGGAAGGCAGATGTTGGCTAGCGGCTGTTCTCCTTTTTCCCTTCACATCCAGCCATAAATCACATATATCACCTTTAACATTACAGTGTTTAAACCTGAAGAAAGGATTGCAATTTCTTAAATTTATAGACAGTAGGAAGGTTTTTCTTTCATAATAAAATGCATTTGAATTATTTGTGTAAAATAAATCCTGATCTCACAAATAGTAAAAGACAATAACAGTGTTATCTGAATTTCGTTTCAACTACTATGCTCAGCTTAATTGCAATAAATTCCATCATTCCTTCCAATTCAATTGTGTTTCTATCAAATACTTTTGAATCCCAATCTGTGCCTTGGAGGGAGGAAAACCTTGCTTATTGGCCTTGATATAATTATTAGCAGCCATCCATGAAGCACAGCATGTATTGTACAAATATTTGGACTGTCATCTACTGTACCAGAAACTTTAAAATTTGCCTTGCTTCACACCTGATTTGTCTTCTAAAAATATTGACAGACACTGTTAACTTGAAAACAGAAGAAAAGAAAAAAATAATTAGATGAAGGTGGGTGAAAGGTAGTGGTACTTGGTGTTCAGAAGGCAATTTTGGATCATCACTATTCACAAGGAAAGAGAAAGGCTTAGAGGCAATGGAAATGTCATAATTTGACTTTCAAAGAAATAAAGAACCAGGAATAAATAAGCAGAAAGACCCTATAAGGATTTAATCATTTCTCTCATCTGGACCTTTCTTAGATTCCTTTCTTGAAGCATATTAAAGGTAAAAGAAGTAATTTCAATGAGAATCAAAGAAATGATTCTTGTTAGTTTAACCTTTCAATTGGCAGCCTATCAAAAGAGACCCAAATTAGGAGACCTTGAAGGAGTTATTTCACCTTTTACACTTTCAGCATTCTCAACTAGTGTTTTGACTAGAAAGTTGCCACTGTCTATATCATTTCTAATTTCTAGGATTTACATATGCATGGTTGATTTGGCTATCAAGTGAATTTAGTCATCCAAACAAAAGGTTAAATTAGCTATAGTAATTTCTAAATCAGTAAAGCAACTATTTGGGTTTGGCTTTTTTTGTTTTCATTTTTTTCCCCTTTAACTAACTGGGCTTTTCTATTAGTTGAAGAAAGCATACATATAAAGCAGTAGAAAATGATGCAGCCTTGGAGACTTGAGTTTAAAAAAATTCCCAAAAGAACCAAGCAAAAATAAATAATAGGGGTGCATGATTATGGAGTGGTGCTTAGAATGTGAAACTCAACATTGAAGATATCAGTGTTTATGAGAAAGAGAATCTATTAAAAAAACAAGAGAATATAAATGATCACAAAACCTCACTTTTTCTTTTTAACAAAATAAATTTCAAATAGTGTCAACCAAAAATTTATCTCTGGGAGTAAGAGGGAATAAATTAGGGGAATTCAGTACAAAAAATTAGAACATGGTTATAAGCTCAGAAAGTATTTGTTGAATGGTAATAGGTTTACCTGCTATTAAGATGATGAAATAAGGCTTTCGTTCTTTCAGAATGCCCGCATCCAAAATCAGATTCTTTGAGGCTATCATGAATGCTTCCTTATTCTGAACTGTTGACACTCTCATGACCTAACAGCAAACAGCTAGTCTATTAATTAAAAAATGCATTCACCCACTGCTTTTTCTCTTACAGTGAAGAACACTCTGATGAGGCTTTACAACTTTGCTCTCAGCCTCGGGTTGCCCATCTTCTATGCCATGAGGATGTGTTTATGCACCTTCAATCCCAAAACCCACCTAGAAAAATTGAACAAGTAGAAATGGTTGACTTAAAATTGTTTTTATTGATTTTTCTCTAATTCATAATAGAATGGGGTTATGAGTGTGGCAAGTATGAAAAGTTGATTTGGTTAGATTGAATTGTGGCTTATCCATCAACACACATTTATTACCCACCTAACATATATGACAGGTACTTGCCAATTTCCTGGTGGCTCAGAGGGTAAAGAATTCACCTGCAATGCAGGAGACCCACAGTTGATCCCCTGGAGAAAGGAATGGCTACCCACTCCATTATTCTTGCCTGGGAAGTCCTATGGGCAGAGGAGCCTGACAGGCTACAGTCTATGGGGTCACAAAGACATGGAACACAACACATACACACACACACACACACACACACACACACACACATTATTCTCTAAGATGAGAGGAACATAAGATCTCTGTGGGCTAGAAAGAGCTGCTAATGTTTCTTGGAAAATAGTCTCAAGAATTATCAGACCAGCTCTCAGGGAATAAATTTACATAAACAGATTTTATATAAATTTGAATTTATATAAAGAGACTGACATTATTAAATATTTTAGAGTAGATAATATTGATTATAAGATCAGAACAGTGGCATATTGTGGAGGAAAATGAAGTTGCTCAGTTTTGTTCAACTCTTTGAGACCCCATGGACTGTAGCCCTACCAGGCTCCTCCGTTCATGGGATTTTCCAGGCAAGAATACTGGAGTGGGTTGCCATTTCCTTCTCCAGGAGATCTTCCCGACCCAGGGATTGAACCTGGGTCTCCTGCATTGTAGGCAGATGTTTTACCATCTGAGCCACAAGGAAGTCATACTATGGAGGAGGTAAGTAGAATTTGAGAGGATTGTTGTATAAAACCAACTAGAGTTAGAATCAGATATAGTGATTCCATCCTTAATAATCCTATTATTAAGTTTTCAAACGGATTCATTTTTAAAGCACATGCTAGCTCAATAATGAAAGAAGAAAAATCAGGAATGGAAAAATTGGCAGATAAATAATATAGAATTATTAGAATGTGTGAACTCTAGCAGGAAAAAGGTGTTTCAAAAGTGATCATGTTGAAGATTCTCAGATCATCTTTGATCTTTGCAAAATACTCTTAAAGTAAAACTTGACTTAAATTTAGACTCAGAACTATCTATGACACATCCCAATCCAGGACGGGTGGCAACATGTGACTTCCTGACTCAACTTATTCTAAACTGCACTTCACAAAGTTGTAACTTTACTAGTAAATGAAAGCTTTATTATGCTCAGGCCTTAAAATTAACTTAAATACTAAGTGAGAATCCTCTGTTTCTCAATAATGTGAGTTAATCATTTTAAGATTAAATTGTTCCCTGGATTTTACATCATGATTATAAGACATCTTCTTAGAGCTCCTTTAATAGTTATATATTTTAAGTAATCTTTTTTTCTTAATCTTAAAAGGTTGTTTTAGACTTTGTCTCTGATTTACTTTTTGCCTTTTCCTTCCTGAAATATTGGTCTTTTTAAAATCTTTTTTAAACTACACCATAGCAACTAATGAGCGGGGGACACTTGGAAACATCTTTTTGCCATCAGCCTTAATATAATGTAAAGACTGGTGATAAAATATTTAAATTCATTTCTCCATAGTAAAAGGACAGCAGATATTCAATTAAATATAAATGATTATCATTTATTTTGTATTCTCATAGTTCCTTTAAAGAATAAATGTGTAGTTTTAAGAAAAGATAGCACTGTATTATAGAATTTTATTACACACATGGATATAAAATATTTGACAATAGAATAAAGGAAGAAGATAATGATTGGAGTTTTACTTACAGAACGAACTTCCATCAGATAAGACAAATAAGTATGCATACTAAAATTTCTAAACCAACTACTAAATAATAATAAGTGATTAACTAAAACAAAAAGACAGAAAAGGAGAAATGGAAATTAAAAAAAAAACAGTTGGGACAACTAGAAGACAGACAGCAAGATGGTAGACTTAATCCAACCAAATCAATAACATTAAATATCAATAAAATAGACTATTTAACTAAAGATTATCAGACAGAATAAGAAAGTGAAACACATCTCTAAGGTATACACAAGAAACCCATTTCAATATAACACAGACATATTGAGAGTAAAAGAATAAGAAAAAGATATACACAAACTGTTACAAAAATTAGAGGAGGAAACATTATTCTTTACCTTGTTTTATGATGTCAGCGTAACCTTGATACTAAAACCTAAAAAAGATATTATGCCAAAAACAAAGAAAATTGAGTCCACATCTGTCATTAATATAGTCACAAAAATGACACAAAATGTTAGCACACTGACTTTAGCACTGTACAGAAAGGATTCTAAACAAGGTCATGCTGAATTGCTCCCAGTAACACAACATTTATTTAACATTTAGAATATGATCAACTCAACAGATGGAGGGAAAATATTAGGGGGAGAGTTTGAAATGTTTGCTGTCAAATATTGACTTCATGATTTTCAATATCAGAAATATTGCTATTTATAGCCTCATGAACATAGGATAAGTACATGATCAAAGCTGATGTCTGAACAAGAAGTAATTATAATATAGACCAGCTTTTAAAACTAACTAATTAAAATAGGAATGTTCCTTTCACAATTATAACCAGAAGTTTTTATCAGTCAAAATCTTTCTAATACTTTACAAATAGTGATATGCTTGAGAGGGAGCTGAATGTCTGCAATAGAATTTGGCCAAAGTAGGCACACAATGAGTATATATTGAAGTATATACTGACTAATAAGTGTTTCAGTAAATGAATTCAATAAACTAACACTAGTGAAAGAGCCAGAAGACTCAGTTCTATTCAAAATCACATCATTTCTTTGAGATTTTATATTTTCACAAATGAAGTAAGAATGATAACACTTGCCTTACCTATCTCACAAGGTTTTTATAAATATCAGAAGAAATACTAGATGAAAAAGCAATTGAAAACATAGGTAAACGTAAACTACTCCTTTTGAAGTTAATAGGAAAAAGCCACACTTTTGACTACTTACAGTGAGTCAATAGTAACTTCATTTAGTTGAAACATTTAGAGGTTTAGAGGAAACTGGTGCTTGTAAAAAGCACTCACTTTGCAGAACTGAATGAATACACCTCAGGAACGTGAGCTTCACACAGACTTTTGTTATCAACCAGACAAAGAGGTTACAATAGTTCCCTTATTTCTTAGATTTATTGCACTAACTTAAGCACAGCTGTTTTTTGCACCTAGAGAAGGAAAGGATTCTTCAAGAAATGTGTTTTAACCAAATGGTGGATTGATCTTTAACCAATCAAGCAAAAAACCCAAGGCAATTGTGAAAGAAAACCAAAGAAAATAACTCCTCTTATTATCTTTACTTTGGGTTGAGCTCTTTGGAAGCAAGTCACCACCTTTTGGCTCAAGTCTGATCATGTCACCCTCTTAGCTTCCCAGAATGGGAAATGCTAAGGTTTGCGTTCTAAATGTCCACATTTGCTTTCCTTTATACGACCATTGATCCCTGACCTAGCCCATAATCTGGTAAAAGGGCTAGAAATTAGCCTTGTTCATAAAATAGGCTGATACTAGAGTAGTAACTGATACAAGTATATTTATTTCAACGTTTCTGAATATTGAAGCTTCCTAAAGAAAAACTTTGTAATATGTTACTTTAATTTACTAAATTATCCTGGAACAAACAGAATGTTAATGTTACTAAACTATCTAGAAAAAGTATCTGCAAATATAAAAGACTCAGATTTTCCACAGAGTTGTTTGTATCTCTTCATTTGGTAGAAAAAATTCATTTCAAAGCCTGCCTAGCCAGTTCTGTATTAACCAGGATTACTATAAACCTCTGTATTCCCCACTGATTCAACACTGAGCAGATTGGTGTGTATACATAAGCAATTAGAGCAGTGCCTAACAGGCAAGTGCATATTAGGGACTCAATAGTTATTTATTAAATGAATGGATGAATGAGTAGTTTTTAAATCTGAAAGCAAATATTTTAAAGTGTTTTTTTTTTTTTTTTCCTTTCAGGTTGCATTTAGTCTGGAGTAAGTCTAACATCGATTGCTAATTTTGTTGATTCAACACACATTCATGGCAAACTCACAGAGAAATAGGAATAGAGGAGGACTTCTTCAACTTGATAAAGGTCTTCTACAAAAACCTAGAGCCAATATTATATTTAATGATGAGATAGTGAATGCTTTCACCCAAAGATTGGGGGAAAAGCAAGGATTTCTGTTCTCATCACCTTGAATCAACATAGGATACTAGAAGCTGTAGTCAGTGCTGGGCAAAAAGAAGAAATAAAAGGCACAAAGATTAGGAAGGAAGAAGTTTTAAATAAATAGGGGAAGATACTGTGTTCATGGATTAGAAGACTCAACATAAAAAATATGCCAATTATTCTTAAATTGATATTTAAGTTTAATAAAATTTCTATAAAATTCCCAGCAGGATATTTTTGTAGCTATATTGCTTAGAATAGGCAAGATTATTCAAAAATTTATTTGGAAAGCAAAGGAACTAAAATTGTTAACTGGATACATTTCCAGAAAATTACACTGAGAAAAAAATTAAATCAAAAATAAAAATACCTGAAATATATTTGAAAAAAATGAAACCCTCATTGTAAAATATAAAAGATACATCCAAGTGAAGAGGTATGCTTTATTCCTGGAATGCAAAATTTAGTGTAGTTAATATGTACTTCTCCAACATATTGGCCTAAATATGCAAAACAGTTCCAGTAGGAATTTTAATATTTTTTAGAAATTTGACCAAATATTTCTAAAAGAATCTTCTGCTTTTTATTCTAACTCAGTTATTCATTTATTAATTAACTAAAATATTTATTGGGTTTCCCAGGTTTCTCCCATAGTAAAGAATCCACTTCCCTATACAGGAAACATGGGCCTATCCTTGGGTTGGAAAGAGATCCCCTGGAGGAGGAAATGACAACTCCGGTAATCTTGCCTGAAAACTCCCATGGACAGTGGAGCCTGGCAGGCTACAGTTCATGGGGTCACAACAGAATGACTGAGCACACAAAATATTTATTATGCCTCTACCATATGCCAAGAATGAAGCTAGGCAAAGAGATTACTAATAAAAACTACAAAATGTCTATTTGGATTCCATTTTTGTAAAATGTATATTCATATCCTATGGAAGTAGGTGTACTTAATTGTTAGGAGTAATAATCTCAGGGTGCTAGGAATTTTGGTGGTAATTTCCTCAGTTTTTCTTACCTTTATTTCCATTTTATAAACTGAAAAAATTACCTGTGTAATTTTTCTTAGAGAAAATAATTACTTAGAAAAGTAAAGATTCACTATTTTTTATGTGACTGAGATAATTTATTTCGGGAATGCTAGAGATAAGAAGGATACAGAAAACAAACTGGTAAAATATCATTTATATATTTGCATTGTCCTTGAAGACTGGAAAAGGTCAGTTCTCATTTCAATACCAAAGAAAGGCAAAGCCAAGAAATGCTCAAATTACCACACAATTGCACTCATCTCACACACTAATAAAGTAATGCTCAAAATTCTCCAAGCCAGGCTTCAGCAATATGTGAACCAAGATCTTCCAGATGTTCCAGCTGGTTTTAGAAAAGGCAGAGGAACCAGAGATCAAATTGCCAACATCTGCTGGATCATCGAAAAAGCAAGAGAGTTCCAGAAAAACATCTATTTCTGCTTTATTGACTATGCCAAAGCCTTTGACTGTGTAGATCACAATAAACTGTGGAAAATTATTCAAATGATGGGAATACCAGACCACCTGACCTGCCTCTTGAGAAACCTGTAAGCAGGTCAGGAAGCAACAGTTAGAACTGGACATGGAACAACAGACTGGTTCCAAATAGGAAAAGAAGTACGTCAAGGCTGTATATTGTCACCCTGCCTATTTAACTTATATGCAGAGTACATCATGAGAAACGCTGGGCTGGAAGAAGCACGAGCTGGAATCAAGATTGCCGGGAGAAATATCAATAATCTCAGATATGCAGATGACACCACCCTTATGGCAGAAAGTGAAGAGGAACTAAAAAACCTCTTCATGAAAGTGAAAGAGGAGAGTGAAAAAGTTGGCTTAAAGCTCAACATTCAGAAAACTAAGATCATGGCATACAGTCCCATCACTTCATGGCAAATAGATGGGGAAACAGTGGAAACAGTGTCAGACTTTATTTTTTTGGGCTCCAAAATCACTGCAGATGGTGATTGCGGCCATGAAATTAAAAGACGCTTACTGCTTGGAAGGAAAGTTATGACCAACCTAGATAGCATATTAAAAAGCAGAGACATTACTTTGCCAACAAAGGTCCATCTAGTCAAGGCTATGGTTTTTCCGGTGGCTTTTGAACTGTGGTGTTGGAGAAGACTCTTGAGAGTCCCTTGGACTGCAAGGAGATCCAACCAGTCCATCCTAAATGAGATTAGTCCTGGGTGTTCTTTGGCAGGACTGATGTTTAAGCTGAAACGGCAATACTTTGGCCACCTGATGCGGAGAGCTGACTGATTTGAAAAGACCCTGATGCTGGGAAAGATTGAGGGCAGGAGGAGAGGGGGACGACGGAGGATGAGATGGTTGGATGGCATCACTGACTCGGCGGACATGGATTTGGGTTGACTCTGGGAGTTGGTGATGGACAAGGAGGCCTGGTGTGCTGCGATTCATGGGGTTGCAAAGAGTCAGACACGACTGAGGGACTGACCTGAACTGAACTGAACTATCATAATAACATATTTTTCTGTCTGAGCTTTTCTCTCTGCTCCTTTGTTTCTTTTAGGCTAAATGTTAGTATTGTTTCCTTTTTCCAGATAAGAAAATAAAAGCTCAGAAAAATTATTCAACTTTCCTAAGACCACACAACTAGTAAGTTTTATAGGTGAGATTTGAACCCAAGCGTTCTGATTCCAGAATCCATTTGTCTAATCACCACTTAATATTTTTAAGTCTCTGATTATTAAGCAGTATGATATATATGTATCGTGTTACCCAGTGACTAATTACTGTGTACTAGCTACGTTACACAAAAGGGAAAACTGTTTCCCTTATGGTCTATAGTCATATTCAGGATGACCCACAGACTTAAAATAAATAAGCAATTCAAGTCAGAAAAAAAGCGGGAAGGAAGAAAGGCATAAAGTGAGAAGGTCAATCAGATTTATGCTGGAAAGCTTATTCATTGGAGGGTAAAGGACATAGTTTGGAGATATAATGACTTGTAATGTCCATGATGTGCATAGGAAATAGACCCAGGAGACAAATTACAGGTCTGAAATAAGTGTTTGAGAGTACTCTAAAGTCTTCTCAAGTTAAGTCCCACGTTTTCTATAAAGTACTTGTATTTATAAACTGAAACTTCACATTTTTGTGGACTAAAGCCAGTCTTTTGAAAATGAAAAATCATTGACTTCAGTAATAAAAGCAAATAATGGCAGACTCACAAACTCAAGGATAGTTTCCATTACTCCTTCTTATTTTGATTCAACTGTGATGCTGCTCTTATCATTAAGTTTATGTTGCTCCTGTTATTTCTTCTCAATTTAATGAGATCTATTACCTCTAATTGTATATATTTATTTTGTACAGTTTTTTTTAAAGTAATTTTGGTCACTTAGCTATCTGAATATTAAATTCACCTCCATTTAAATACAATTAAATATAATTCTGGATATTTTTGCTAATTGGTTAGCTATGTAAGCAGTTTAGGTGGATAAAACTACAAACTAATTATATTCTGAAATAGAATTGACTATGATAATGCTTTGGTGGTTCATTGAAAAATTAAGACTTGATTGTTCAGAATTAAAAGAGAGAAGTAATATACAAAATAGCATTGGGGGCGGTAGAAATTGAAACCATTTTACTCAGTCTATTATATGTGTCCACAAATCCTACAAATATAATTTATTAATCTTAACAGCTTTTTTTTTTAAAGTTGGCCAGTGATTATCAAGATGAGAAGCCTGGTTACAAAAACCTTGAAAATATTTTTAAAAGATGTTTTCTTTTCCATGAATCAATATTAGAGTCTGGTAGTAATACTATAGTTTCTTTATTAAGCTTAATTGGGTCTTGTCTATGGATCTCCTTTGAAGAAACTACATTCTATCTGCTCATATTCATAAAAGAGGTATAGTGTCACTAGGATCTGAACATATTTTTTTCGTTAAACATAAAAGCAGAAGATGGTTTCTTAATCCCTTGAAGCACAGTACAGCAGTGTTTGGTTCTAATGAGAAGTAAACTGTGACTCTTATCACTAAAAGAAACTGAATTAAAAATAGAATATATATGTGTTACTCACTAATAGTTTTAAAGTTTGTGTAAGAGTGACAGTTTGCCTTACAAAATCCTTAGTAATTGTATCACATCATGTGTTTTGAGGTGCCAAGCAACTGTTCCTGGTTTTATTATAGATTCACTCCCTGCCAGTTTATTGTGTTTCAAACAATAGGTGATGCAGGCCATGGGAACCTCAGCTAAGAAGTATTCCCTGACAGCATCCGGATGTGGAACATACATTTCTTGTGGGAAAACAAGGTAGATGATGTGTCATTGAATAAGAAACAAATAATATTCAAAGCCACTTAATTAGTGTGAGGAAATTTATGCTAAATTAGGAAGCGTATTTGTTTAGGATAGGAAATGCTATATATGTCGAACATGCAAGGGAAAAGAAATAATTTCTTCTGACTGGAGATTTAATCAACAAAATGCTTAGGTTTTCCAGGTGCTTGTCAGAGTTAAATTGGTTTGCCACTCAACTTCCATCCTTCTATCCTTCAATTCTAATCGTGTTCATTTACTTTGTCTCATCCTAAGGGATGACTATAATTTTTTTGTTTTTTTAATGTCCAGGTATTTTTTGTGTTACAAGAGGTGCTAGTTTTGAATCAGTCCTAATGAGATGGATGAAACTGGAGCCCCTTATACAGAGTGAAGTAAGCCAGAAAGATAAAGAACATTACAGCATACTAACACATATATATGGAATTTAGAAAGATGATAACGATAACCCTATATGCAAAACAGAAAAAGAGACACAGAAGTACAGAACAGACTTTTGAACTCTGTGGGAGAAGGTGAGGGTGGGATGTTTCGAAAGAACAGCATGTATATTATCTACGGTGAAACAGATCACCAGCCCAGGTGGGATGCATGAGACAAGTGCTCGGGCCTGGTGCACTGGGAAGACCCAGAGGAATCAGGTGGAGAGGGAGGTGGGAGGGGGGGATCGGGATGGGGAATACGTGTAAATCTATGGCTGATTCATATCAATGTATGACAAAACCCACTGAAATGTTGTGAAGTAATTAGCCTCCAACTAATAAAAATAAATAAATAAATAAATAAACTTACTTGTATTTTTTTTAACTTACTTGTATTTTTATCCCAGAATATTTTTTTAAAAAAATCAAAATAAATTTTATTCTAGTCTTATTAAATACAAAAAAGGATGATTTAAAAGGGTACTGTCAAATTTACCAAGAGTAAATGCATCAAAAATTTTTAATGTATTGTTACAGAAAGAGCACTGAGTAGATATACCCAGCTGATGTGATGCAGTGAATTAAAATTCTCATTTAGATCTGAGAAAAGAAGTAATTTCTTGTCAGATTAAATCAAGGTTTCCACATAAAAGGTAATTAATGCAAATATTTTCAGAATTTATTCACACAGGGAAAACCTTAATAAGGCAACATTTAGCTTCCAAGACTATTTGTGCATGCGTACGTTAAGTTGCGTCAGTTGTGTCCAACTCTTTGTGACTCTATGGACTGTGGCCCAAGCTCCTTTATCCATGGGACTCTCCAGGCAAGAATACTGGAGTGGGCTGCCACGCCCTCCTCCAAGGGATCTTCCCGACTGGGGATCGAACCCCTGTCTCTTATGTCTTCTGCATTGGCAGGCAGGTTCTTTACCACTAGCGCCACCTGGGAAGTATTTAGTGATTCTTAATTCTAAATTAATTATTTATATATTGCAATAAATTATATCAATTACTTATTATATTAATAACAATATTAAGTGCTTTTTGCTTGTTGCCTCAATTTCTTAAAAAAAAAGAATAAAAGCATATCAACTTTACATCAGTTGCTTTACATTGGTGTGCTCTGTGGACTCGAAATAAGCACATGCCTGCTGGGCTTATTCACATAGTCACATCATTGAATGTCAGCAAAGCAGCTGCCTAAGCCACTTTGGGCATGCCAAGAGAAAGTTCTCTCAGTTATCATTAGGTCACGTGATTTTTAAAAAATTTTTGTACATTCTTCGTTAGTTTAGTCTGGGCTTGATTTTATGATGGAGGAAGAAGTACCAAGAGATTATGTGAAACTATGTAAAGCAATTGATATCTCTGCTGAATTCTATTTATAAAAGCAAGTCACAGGGCAGCTGAGGAGACGCTATTAAGGAACATTGCAAAGGGCATGAACATAGGGAGAGGTAGAGAATTACGGCCATTTTTGCAATCACATATACCACATGCTTAGTATTGAAGTGGAGGAGGGCAAATTCTATTCCTAATATTACTAGCATGCATTGAAATATTTATCATGTACTAGGTATATGTGATTATGCTTCACAAAAATTTTAAGGTTTTATTGTTCCCATTGTTCCTAATGGAAAACAGAAGCAATACAAGATGATGTCTGAGTTATAATGAAACTACTGATGAGGATTTTTGATGTTCAAGATTAAATAAAATGTTATTCTGAACATTTAAAAAGCAATTGTTAAAAAAAATGTTACAAGGGGGGAAAAATTGTTGTTAGGAAGGAAAAACAAAACAAAACAAAACACCAGAATCATCTTTACAAATGGGTATGGCTCAGAAGGTAAAGAATCTACATACAATTCAGGAGACCGGGGCTCAATCCCTGGGTTGGGAAGATCCCCTGGAGAAGGAAATGGCAACCCACTCCAGTATTCTTGCCTGGAGAATCCCATGGACAGAGGAGCCTGGCAGGTTTGCAAAGAGTCGGACATGACTGAGTGATGAACAATTTCTGTTCCATGATATCTAAAACAGAAATGCTATCAGCTATCTCTGTTAACTAGATAATGCGGTCTTTCTGGACAAATAACTCTGTCTTTAATGGGCTATTATAATATTGAGCAGTGATAACCATACTTAAATGTCTTCCTACCTACATAATTATTATAAGAAATTCCTATCAATGTCCTCACTATATTCCATAAATATTACTAGTGTTTTTTGAATGAGGGTCAACAATGGTCCTTTCATCAGCACCTGTTTTTTGTTTGCTTTGTGAAAAGTACATAAACATAAAATATATATATGAGATATATATATAAATATTCCCTTATTTCCTGATTCACTTAGTTGTAACTAGTTTCATGCCAAAGAAGTGAGAGAAGGAAAGAGAAGGCACAAATTTACTGCAAGTCAGAGGAATTTTATATTGAGATAGGAATGCAGTGAACTCACACTTAACCATAAAATATGGACAATAACATGGAAAGAATTCCTTTAGCAAGAACAAGATTCCTAAATGTTTAGAAGGATAGACACCTAGTTTGTCTTAAAATTCTGCTGTCTGGAAAACATGATTAATTTTACCATACAGTTCATGGACATTAAAAACTAAGGAGATTAGATGAAAATGTCTTTGATGAAAAGTCAAGAGACTGTTCTGAATGCTGTTCTCCATTATAAACCACCTGACTTCATTTTTGCAAGCCTCAGCTTTCCCATTTATGATATTGAAATGATACCTGCACTGCCTTCCTAAACTGCATTTTGCAAGGTTCAAAGTTGATGTTGTGATGGTGTTTTATAAACTGCAATACCAAATAGATATCGAGAATGACTGATAATGGCAATGGGACCTGTGTGTTGGTACCTCTGCTGCACTGACCATGGGATATGGAAGTTCATGAAGAGTCCTTCTTCAAAATGTGCACTCAACGTGTTTCTAACTTAGACAATGTTCTATCATTTATATGGTAATAAGATAGAGGAATAGGCCAAAACTTTATATTCTTAGAAGTTAATAAAAAATAAAACCCCTACCTGTGTGGGACTGTGCTATACAAATGGAACAGTTGAAGTAAACAGTAAGTAAAAAATAACTGCCAATTTTTCTATGCTTTTGTAATAATTTAATAAGGAGACATGATGGCAAATATGATCTTCTAAGCAAGGTGGACTATCAGAAATTTGAAAAAAGTGGGAAATGCAATGAGTGATAAAACTGGGAAGAGCAACCATGCCCAGGGAGTCATCTAATGTTTCAGAGATCTTGCCTAATAGATGGGTCTGTAAATCTTAGCTAAGGAAAAGCAGTCCATTATGGATGATAATGTCAATAGTAGGTATTGTGTATTGAACATGGTCTCTGTATTGCTTCTTTACATGTACTGTCCTGTTTATGCTTAACAATGTCGGTATAGAGTACTAGTCGCCCTTTACAAACTAGAATATAGATTTAAAAAGATGATGTGATTTGGCCATACAATGTCACCCAAACTGCTCAGTAGCAGGCTTACTTGAATTCAGCTCTAGCTATTAAACAAGGGCAAAGGATAGTAAGTAAAGATCCGAGGTTTCAGTCATGTAGTTTCCTTGGAGCCATCTTATATTTTTTCACTAGTCCAGTATGACTTTACACAGAGTCTTATTATATATAGTTCAGTGAGAAGAAAATTACTTCTCCCACCTAAAGAAGTTAATTGCTTGTGAAAAATATTGAAAGTTGAAAGTGTTGAGAGCTGTTTCATAACCTCATTAAGTTTGCCCAGAATTGGTAATAAATTCAAAATGTTACTTGAGTACTTATTTAACTCCTTCACTAGGCTCTATAGAGAACGGAAAAAATGAAAAACATGAATTATCATTTCTCGGGGGAGGTTTTGGCTTCCTTGGCAAGAAGACACCACAAGTAATAACAATCCAAAATTTAAAGTTTTAAAAATCATAATCTTAAAAGTAATAGGTGTAAAAATAATAAATGTAACATAACTTTGTAACTTAGAGGAGTACAAAAGAGAAAGGACACTTCCAGTGACAGGTTGGAGAAAAGAGGCAAGAAGGGAAAGAAGGAACTTTGAAGGTTTGGATGCTTCCGTAGCATTATAGATGAGTTCTCACAGATAGAGATGGGGACATCACTTCAGGTATAAAGATTTTCATGGGACTGGAGAGGCCATGAATGGTAAAGCAGCCTTACTCTTGGATGCGGAGCACTGGCAAAAAGTAAAGTTGAAAATGTGGCAGAGAGGGTCAAAGGCCTTGTTAGGAAATTGTGATTATGTGATGATAGAGTTTGAAAGAAGATCCAAATAGAATGGAGCTACACTTTAAAGAGATTCACTGGTTGGTGTAAGTGAAAAAATAAAAAAAAGAGAGAGAGTGAGAGAGACTGGATATGAGGGGCCTTAGGAGCAAATTCTTCCAAGGGATCAGTCAAGAGGCAATTAAGATCTGTTCCAGAATTATAGGTGGGAAATAGAAAAGGCTGAAGATGTACTATGGAGAATTTGCTGATTGAATAGATGTTGACTTCAAAAAAAAGAAAAAAAGGGAAGTCTAACTAAACACTAACTCTTCGTTGTTCAGTCTGAGGAGAAAGTTCTTATTTAGGGGGAAATATAATGGAATCAGCTGAATTTGAAATAATGTAGAGGCTTCAAGTGTTTCCCTGATGGCTAAGCAATAAAGAATCTTCCTGCAATGCAGGAGACACAGGTTCAGCCTCTAGGTCAGGAAGATCCCCTGCAGGAGGAAATGGCAACCCACTCCCGTATTCTTGCCTGAAAAATCCCATGGACAGAGGAGGCTGGAGGGCTACAGTCCATGGGGTTGCAAATAGTCGGACACCACTGAGCATCAGTCTGCAAAGGCCTCAGATGGAGATGTTAAGCAGACAGTAAACATTTGAAATTTAGGCACTCTGCATAGTGATTGGATCCAATGAACACAGGTTTTTGAAGTTACACACAGAGTTGACTTTTGAGGTCTTGGAAGTGGATGAACAAAAGAAAAGGAAACGGAGAGGTAAAGATTAAAGAGGGAACTGTCTGAAATGCCTGCATTTAGGATGTGAGAAGGAAAAGCTAATTCTATGATTCTACATTCTAGAGGTTAAAGCAAAAGAACTTATTGAAAAATAAACACAATAGTTATTGTAAAGTGCAATAGAGGTGCCATGAAAAATAAGATTAGAGACTGGATTCCATGTTTAAGATTGGGAACATTTGAGGGAACATCTACAGTGGAGTATCAGAGTCATGCGTAATTTTAAATACTAATGAGTGAGGAGAGAGAAGAAAAGCGGAACTTGATAAAGAGAGAGGCAATCTAGGTAATTCTATCCACTAATCGGACACAGTTGAAAGTCTTGAAATTCTAGGCCAGACTTTCACTTCGATAAAATCAAACAAATGATTTCCAAGACTTTTTTCCTTTAAACTGTCTATGTACAGCCCAAGACTTCAGGTGTAGGCTATCGGATTTGAAATCATATGCTTATTCTTTGAAAAACTGGAGGCAAACTCATGGTCTTTTAAAATAGGAACAACAAAAAAAATGCTTAACTGAAAGAGTTTCCAAAATTGACTTTTTTTTTTTTTTTTAAATGGTGTCTCACAGGGAAGGAACAAAACAAAGAGCCAGTTTTCCAAAGTGGAGATAAAGGTGGAACAGAACTTACCTGGTAGGGCTTGGTGTTACAGGAATTCCAACATAGGTAATGGTAAAATTTATTGGTGAAAAGATAGGTTATAACTCAGTGTTTATTATGGAACATAAGTATAGCATTTATCTGAAAAAAAAAAATTAAGGAATTCCTCCTCGTTCATTTGAAGTGCAAAGGCCAGAGGAAATTATAGTAATTTGAAGAAATTGTACACAGCTGCCATTGTTGACCCTCTATTCAGGAGGGTCCCAATGTGAACAAAGAGAAGCAGCATGTGAATATTTCTTGTCCTTTTAAGGACACTGAGGGAGTTTGTGAGCCCCATAACTTAAGTCTCTAAAATAGACTTGCATAGGATCCAAGAAATTCACAGTGCAAAACACTTAAGCGCAGCATCAAACAGCACTGGACTCCAAAATGGTATTTTCTCTATACTTTAAAGATTGGAACCAAGCATCTGTTTGTTGCAAGGGTCACACCCCACCCAAGTGAGACTCTTCACCTGTTTGGGCTTCCCAATCACAAGAGTCATACCACTGATTGAAAAGAAACACACATACACAACACACACACAACTGCATATGTGATAAGTTTACCTGATGGTCAAATACATTATGTGTATTAATAAAAAATTTTTGTTGATGAATGAGCTTTCACTTCAATAGTTGAGTAACATTTCTTCAGCTGTATCATCAGCAAGTGACAGAGAATCTAAATTAAACTAACTTAAATATGAATGAAATCCATTCATTAACAATTTAAAAGTCTAGATATACATCCATATATTTAATTTCAGATGAAATATGATCCAGTGATTCAATGGTATGACCAAAGTCCCTTTCTTCTCCACCTCTGTTCAGCACTCTACAATAACATTATCTCAAAGCTTCAAAATTGGTCCCTTTGGCGATTTTAGTTTCTCCCACTAGGGTAGGGAGCATGGCTTCAGCAAGTCTTGGCTTCAGCTCTTCATACCATGATCTACCAGGGGATGAAAAAGCCATTTTCTTCCTACTACTCTCAGCAAATGTTCTAGGCATCTCATAAACTGTTGGGTGGATAATATTCCAATCCCTGTCAATCACTGTTACTGAAGGTTGAGACAAACCAGTGGTTTAATCAAATTCTTTGTTGTTGTGTTAGTCTCTAAGTCCTTTCTGACTGTTTTTTGACTCCATGGACTGTAACCCATCAGGCAACTCTGTCCATGGATTTCCCAGGCAAGAATACTGATGTGGGCTGTCATTTCCATATTGAAAGGAGTGAAGAGTGGAGTCAATCTTACCACCATCACTTATCAAGAGAATTAGAAAAGAATGACTTCCCAGAGGAACAGGGTAGTGTTGTTTTACTCATCTCTCCTTCAAATAGAAACAAAAATAAAAGAAGGGGCATGAAATAATGTCGTGACAAAAACACCAGGTATTCACTACAATCTCTCCTGCTCTCATTAGTGGAGGGAAAGTCTAAGTAAAACATTATCCCTGACCAGAGGCTATTACTAGGTTCATCATACTAATGCAAAGTAAAGATTAGAGCAAATTGCAAGCTCATTTAATATACCAACCAAATACAAATATTGGATCTGATGAAAAGGAGATAATTTGGAAAACAGAGTACTGTTTTTTTGGTACTTACCTAAGGAGAACCTTATTCATTGGTTGTTGAAGCTGAAACTCCAATACTTTGGCCACCTGATGCAAAGAGCTGACTCATTGGAAAAGACCCTGATGCTGGGAAAGATTGAAGGAGGGAGGACAAGGGGAAAACAGAGGATGAGATGGCTGGATGGCATCACCAACTCAATGGACATGAGTTTGAGTAAACTCTGGGAGTTGGTGGTGGAAAGGGAGGCCTGGTGTGCTGCAGCCCATGGAGTCGTAAAGAGTCAGACACGACTGAGTGGCTGAACTAACCAACTAACTAACTAAGGAGAAAGTTTCTACCAACCAAGATAAGACTCTAATAGATTTATTTCTCTAGGCAGGTGTGTCTTTTCTGATTCCATATACTTCTCAGCACAGCCCATTATTATATTTAATACACCAGTGTGGTTAAATTTTAGGTTGAATTAAATCTCCATTTCTTTATTTTATTTTTTTTTAAAAAATGTGGCCACATCACACAGCATGTAGGATCTTAATTCCCAACTAGGGGAGAGCCTCAACCACTGGACCCCAAGGAAGTCCCTAAATCTCCATTTCTGAGGTAAATATCCATAATAGAAAAAAAAAATGCTTTCAGTTGCTCATATCTGACTCTTTACGACCCCATGGACTGCAGCATACCATTTTTCAGTATAGGTTATTACATTTTCCCCTGTTACTACATTTTTCAGTGTAGGTTATTAAATTAATTCCCCAGAATAAGTCAGTCTCTGGAAAGGCTAACTGACATAGTTGTTCACAGGATCTAATCAACCCTTGATAATCAATAAAAAACAAAAAGAAAAAACAAAAGGTATCACTGAATGCCTGCTCTGGCAAGAAGTTGCCATTCAGATTTTGAGATCTGTACAGATCCGTGGGACTCAGATGGAAATGAAACATAAGACATTTTCTGACTTTTAATCTGCATGCAGCACTACAGCAAGAAATATTACACCTCTACAACAAAAAAATATGCTAGGAATTTCAGGAAACTGGAGAACTTGTGTTTCTAAGCCAATCTCCTCATCCACTTGTGAATTTAGCAAATACTTATGAGGAGAAGTGACTTCCCAAGTGGCTCAGTGGTAAAGAATCCACCTGCCAATACAGGAGACTCAAGAGACATGGGTTCCATCCCTGGGTCGGGAAGATCCCCTGGAGCAGGAAATGGCAACCCACTCCAGTATTCTTGCCTGGCCAGTCCCATGGACAGAGGAGCCTGGTGGGCTACAAAACATAATCGGACATGACTGACCGACTGAGCACACACATACGAGGAGAAGTAAAGGATATTTGATAAGTAATAGAACACCATTCTCAAGTAAAAATGAATCTTTAAACATTGATTTTAATTTTAAATATGGCTGGATGAGGATCAGGGAGGAGAGAAAAAATTCTATTTGAAGCTCTTAGATGTGTAGACTAATATTTTCCATCAAATTAGAGAATTTCTCAGCCATAATGTCTTTATCTTATCATTTCATCTATTATTTCTGTCCTTTTTTCCTCCTTTTGATACTCCCATTATGTATATGCTGGTACACTTGATTGTAGTCAACATTTTTCCAAGGATGTGTTCATTTTCCTTCATTATTTTTTCTCTTCGCATTCAGATTCCATAATTTCTACTGACTTATTTTCAAATATGCCAATTCTTTTTCATGTCAGTTCAAATCTATTGTTGAGCTCCTTTATTTTTGTCACTTGATTTATTATTTTTGTCACTTGATTTTTTAATTACAGAATTTCCATTTGATCTTTTAAAAATACCTTATATCTCTTTATTCATATTTCTATTTGATGAAGCAGGATCCTCACATCTTCCTTTAATTTTTTATACATAGTATCCTATTTTTTGCATGCACTTACAATGGCTGCTTTGAAATCTTTGCCTGCTAAATTTCACATCTGAATCCCTTCAAAACCACTTAGAATTGCATGTAAGTGAAGTGAAAGTGTTAGTCACTCAGTCGAGTCCGACTCTTTGTGACCATATGAACTGTAGCCTGTCAGGCTCCTCTGTCCATGGAATTCTCCAGGCAAGATTACCAGAGAGGGTTGCCATTTCCTTCTCCAGGGGATTTTCCCTACCCAGGGAAAGAACCTGTGTCTCCCTCATTGCAGACAGACTCTTTACCAACTGAGTCACCAGGAAAACCAAAGAATATGGGTCATCTTTTCCTATTTCTTTGCCTGTCTCATAAATTTTGTCTGAAAATTAGCAACTTTAAATGTCTTGTGAGGGTTCTGGGGGCTTCCCTGGTAGCTCATCTCGTAAAGAATCCGCCTACAAAATGCAGGAGATCCTGGTTCGATTCCTGGGTGAGGAAGATCCCCTGGAAAAGGGATAGGCTACCCACTCCAGTATTCTTGGGCTTCCCTGGTGGCTTAGATAGTAAAGAATCTGCCTGCAATGTGGGAAACCTGGGTTTGATCCCTGGGTTGGGAAGATGCCCTGGAAGAGGACATGGTAACCTACTCTAGTATTCTTGCCTGGGGAGTTCCCATGGACAGAGGAGCCTGGGGGCTACATGTTCATGCAGTCACAAAGAGTCAGACAGGACTGAATGACTAAGCACAGCTCAGAGAGTTCTGGATACTAATAACCTCCCCCATGGGTTAATGTTGCTGCTGTTTGTTTGGACATTTATTTGTTTAGTGACTTGACTGATTTGACTCTCTGATGTCTACTTCCCCTCAATGCACAGCCTCTGATGTCCCTATCAGATTCTCTTTCTTACTTTTATCTTGTAGCCAGTCCACATCTACTTCTGCTTTATTGACTACACCAAAGCCTTTGACTGTGTGGATCACAATAAACTATGGAAAATTCTTAAAGAGATGCAAATACCAGACCACCTGACCTGCCCCTGAAATCTGTATACAGGTCAAGAAGCAACAATTAGAACTGTACATGGAACAATAGACTTGTTCCAATCAGGAAAGGAATACATCAAGGCTGTATATTGTCACCCTGCTTATTTAACTTATATGCAGAGTACATCATGCAAAATGCCAGGCTAGATGAAGCACAAACTGGAATTAAGACTTCTGGGAGAAATATCAATAACCTCAGATATGCAGATGACACCACCCTTATGGCAGAAAGCAAAGAAGTACTAAAGAGCCTCTTGATAAAAGTGAAAGAGGAGAGTGAAAAAGTTGGCTTAAAACTCAACAATCAGGAAACTGAGATCACAGCATCTGGTCCCATTTCATGGCAAATAGCTGGAGAAACAGTGGAAACAGTGAGAGACTTTATTTTGGGGGGCTCCAAAATCACTGCAGATGGTGACTGCAGCCATCAAATTAAAAGACACTTACTCCTTGGAAGAAAAGCTACGGCCAACCTAGACAGCATATTAAAAAGCAGAGACATTATTTTGCCTCAGGGATAACATAAGCCTGTCTTTGTTCAAAGGTTGTACTTAAACTGTCTTTGGCCAGTTAGATTATTGCACTTCACTCCTGCATGTACATGTGGCTTGGAGGCTGTTACGACAATTCAAGGAGTTTATGTTTTTTGCCCTATGCTCAACCAGGATTTAGTAACTTCTATTTTGTCTCTCTGATAACTTCTGAAAAGACACAGTCTCAATAATGCACAGTCTTCCATATTACTAAGGTGCATGTGATTTTATTATTAATACTGGCATCCTAAGATGTTGCCTTAGTGAAAGAGAAAGTGCTCAGTTGTGTCTGACACTTTGTGACCCCATGGACTACACAGTCCATGAAATTCTCTAGGCCAGAATACTGGAGTAGGTAGCCTTTCCCTTCTCCAGCGGATTTTCCCAACCCAGGGATCGAACCCAGGTCTCCCACATTGCAGGCAGATTCTTTATCAGCTGAGCCACAAGGAAGCCCAAGAATACTGGAATGGGTAGCCTATTCCTTCTCCAGTGGATCTTCCTGACCCAGGAATCAAATGGGGGTCCCCTGCATTCCAAGCGGATTCTTTACCACCCAATCTATCAGGGAAGCCTGCCTTAGTCAGTCAGTGAGAGTAGCTTAGTATACAATTAGTGGTTGGTCAGACGTTGTGTCAAAGGTCCAAGGACCAGTGAGACGTCTGTCCTTTGTTGATACATATGCTGCTTGGGGAACATTTTCAAATTGCCCCACTCCATGTTCTGACTGCTCCTGAATGAGTGATTCACATAGCTAGCACTGTGATCTTGGGTGTCTCTGTTCTTGGCTCTATTAAACTTCTGATCACTTATTTCTACTTGTATCAAGGGCTTCCCAGGTGGCTTAGTGGTAAAGAATCTGCCTGCCAATGCAAGAGATGCAGAACATGCAGGTTCAATCCCTGGGTCGAGAAGATCCCCTGGACTAGGAAATAGCAACCCACTGCAATATTCTTCCCTGGAAAGTCTCATGGACAGAGAAGCTTGGCAGGCTATAGTCCATGGGGTTCAAAGAGCTGGACATGACCTCGCCACTGAGCATGCATACATATACATGTACTTGTATCAGGGACTTTTGATAGTCCTTTTAATTACTTTCACCAAGATCTTTGTGGCTTTCAACAATGCCCTTAGGCATAGAATTCTTCACAATCTGTTGCACACAAAGTCATTTTCCTCAGGGAGAACTATAAAGCTCTTTGTCTTTAAGGCCCGCCTCTCCCTAGGGCAGAACCTCTGTGACACCGCACAGGAGTTGGAGGCAGACAGTGTCCTGTTTCTCATAGAGTCACAGCTCTGCTTGACAAGTAAGCCCCGGGCGATGCCTGGGAGCGTGGAACAGTGGTGCTTAGCCTCCTGGGTTTGCCTTTCCCAGGGTGAAATCTACTCTATAAATAATCCGGGCAGAAATGATTGGGTCACCGCCTTTAGATCAGTCTGCCATACCTGGGTAGTTTCTATTTTATAAGCGGGGCTTGTGAAGGAGGACGGACTCGATCCTCTCAGCTATTCTTTCTTGCCTGGAATAAAGCTTCTGCAACACGAGCACAAGGAGATGAGAAAAGCTGGCAATCTACTCCTCACAAGTTGAAAATGTAGCCCTAGACTAAAATCACGGGGAAGAGGGAACCCTGTCTTCTTTAACGCATTCACCAGAGTCAAAGCTCCTGAAATAATTTTCATGAGAAGGAGACTGTGGGGAGAGGAGAGGAAGGAAGTGGGCTGTGACTCAAATGCCACAGACTCTCACTGTTCTTATCAAGATTTAGTAGATTTTCTCGAATGAATGTTTCTCCATTTTCTGTATGCCCTTAGGACAATTTCCAGATTCTTTAAATGATTGTTTCAATATATATATATATATTTTTTTTCATTTAAATGGCTGCTTGTTGGGAAGAGAGTCTGCCTTGCTACTCACTCCTGTATTCTTAACAGGGCTCACAAAACACTTTGAACTCTCAAAGTCCAGATCATAAATACTCTAGTAAAAATGTTTAAAAAGAACACATTGATGAGCTTGTTTGGAACAATGATTTATCACAGGTTGTAAACCAGGGTTTTCTCTAGCTGTTTAGGCAGAGTGGTGCCCTGTTTTGAGCAGCATATGGAATGCTTCTAAAGTGTGCTTTTGGTCGCCGAGAGGCAGAGGGAAGGGGAGTTGGGGATACTTTATCTCCCCCCACATTACAGTTCTGTTTTGCACAGTGATGCTAGAGGCAAGGGAGCAATCATAGGCTCCATTTCATCCTTCAGGAAGGGTGTCATCTAGGCTTGGTAAGGCTAAACGTAGTCACATAACAGGGGTTACTCTGTGGGAAACCACTCAAACAGGCACTCCTGAGGCAGCTCTGCCCAGATTCCATGCATTTCCATTACCAAACCTGGACCCAAAAGGCATCTAATCATCTAGAAGATTGACTGCTCTTTCTTTTTATCATGATGATATGATATTTTTTACTGGAGGATAATTGCTTTACAATGTGGTGGTGGTCTCTGCCACACAGCAACACGGCTCGGTCATAATTATTTATATACTCCCTCCCTCGGAGCCTCCTCCCCACATTTCACCCCTCGAGGTTGCAGCTTCCTGCTAGTTAACTGTTTCACACGTGATACTGTAAATATGTCGATGCTACTTTCTCAATTTGTCCGACCCTCTCTGATTGCTCCTACATTGGTGCACGTGTGTGTGCTCAGTGACTCAGCCTTGTCTATTTGTGACCCCATGGACTGTAGCCTGGCCTCCAGGCTTCTCTGTCTATGGGATTTTCCAGGCAAGAATACTGGAGTGGGTTACAATTCCCTTCCCCAGGAGATCTTCTTAACTCAGGGATCGAACCCGCGTCTCTTGCATCTCCTACATTGGCAGGCAGATTCTTTACCACTGCACCACTGGTATCAGAAATCAAATTATTCAGGTCATATTCTTTGGCTGAGGACTGGTTGGAAAGAACAATGGTTATCATGTACAATTAGTGGTTCAAAGAAAGGTGGAATTTCTGCGGGACACTAAGAGAACGCCATCAGTACTGAGAAGCTTCAGGCTCACTTTTGTCCCTGAGAACTGCCTCATTTGTTTGTAACAAGTCAAGCTTAAGATGACATTTTCTTCTTAATTTGTAGGATCATAAAACTGACAATGACTTTAAAGGATGTGGTAGACAGAATAATGACCCCCCAAAAGATATCCATGGCCTAATCCTCAGAATTTATAAATAGGTTATGGTACTGACAAAGAGGAATGAAGATTGCAAGTGGAATAAATGTGATAATCACTTGACCTTAAAATAATAAAACTATATTTAAAGATTACCTAGGTATTTCCAATGTAATCATAATAGTCCTTAAATGGGAAAAAGTAGCAGAAGAGTGAGTGTCAGAGTGATGCAACATGAAAAAGATTTGACTCAACATTACTGGCCTTGAAGATGGAAAGGAGTCATGAGTCAAGGAATGTGGGTAACTCTAAAAGCTGGAAAAGGCTAAAAGCAATTCTCCCCTGAGCCTCCAGAAGAAATCCAGCCCTGCTGACACCTTGATTTTAGTCCACTGAGGCTCATTTCAGACTTCTGTTAGATAAGAAATTTATGTTGTATTAAGCCACTAAGTTCATGATAATGTATTATAGCAGCAAGAGAAAATAAAAGCAAGGTGGCCGAGCTCTACACTCTCATTTTACAGACGAGATGCTGAGGCTCCCAGATGTGAGGTGACTAGCTACACATCCCACAGGCAGTAGAGGCAAAGCTAACTAATTGCGATCCTCCACATGACTCAGACAGCAACCCACATGTTCGTCTGTGGCACAGATGAAATAAGTGGGCATGCTAACACATGGCTTCCAGGGTAAACTGTGGGTTAAATTATCTAGTTCCACAACTGTCAAAGACCTCATTATCGCTCAGTGTTAGTGGGGGTGTCCACTGCCAAAGCTGTCCTTTTTCTACCACTACTTTTCTAGCAAAACACTTCCTTACATCAAACCAGAGTTTATCTCCCATAGCCTATGCCCATTGTTCTTAATTCTACTCTTCTTGCCATGAACAAAATCTATATACCTGCCAGTGTTTGATGTTGATAATAAACCTCCTGGACCTGTTTCTTCAAGTCAAAAATCCTAAATTTTATTCTTCATCTGGTATGGATTAGATTCTTTGCTTCCTTCAGCTTCACAGAATGAGCACTACTTTGCTCAAAGTATCCTTCCTGAAAGTGACATCTAGACTTATATGCAATATCCAGGTATCTTCTGGCAAAGGCAGAGCTGAACAGGACAATTTTTGAATAGTCATATTAACAGTTCCTAGATCTAACACTGGGCTGACATTGCTCCCACTGCATAACCATGTAGTCAGCTTGGGGTCCTCAATTCTTCAATGCATCATGCAGCGTTTGTTCATGTTAAAAATTCATCTTGTAAAGCATGGCCCACTTTCCAAACTATCAAGGCTTTTATAGATTCTCATTCTGTCATTCCACATAATTGGAACGTTTATCCACTTACCAACCCGGTGTCATATTAACTGTAACACAATCACAGATAAACATGTGGAATGAGAAAGAGATGAGCATTGGGGTCGCTAGAGAGCTCCTAATACAGTGGTTACAGTGGTCCCCACAGTTTTGGATATATTTTAAAAAATCTTTTGGCTGTGCATCCTGTGGGATCTTAGTTCCCCGACCAGGGATAGAACTCACACCCTCTGCACTGAAAGGGCAGTCTTAATCACTGGACCACCAGGGAAATCCCTGGGTTTCTTGAATCAAGAAAAATCTTAAGTAAAATTTTTGGGAATGAGCAGAGTTAATGGTCTTTTATTTTAACAAAAGAGATATTCAAGAAAACAGACACATTAATATATACCATTACCATAATATATAAATTTTATTATTCAAAAAGTAGAAAGAACAAACATCTCAAAAAATCAGTCCCTTAAAAAAACAGGTGAAATTTGTGCATGCATACACACCCAGACACAAATAAATATATACATTCCATATACTATAATTGTCTATATTTTTTCACTTATCCACAGGTCAGTAAAAACATCTACAAGCTGGCACATGTCCTTGGAATCATTTTGTAACCACTTTTGTAATATGTCTAAATATATTCAGCAGCCTAGATATATTTCATTCATTCATTCATTAAAAATATTTGTTAAGTAGTTTAATGATTTTTTTAAATGATTTCTTCATACTCTGAGATGTGATGAATCCAGGTAGAAAAGCTTAAAACTCTGTAGGATCAAATGTTTCCATAAATTTCTCATCAGTCTTCTCTTTGCAATACCTCTTTTATCCTATTTAATACAAAGGTCCTTTTCATTCATATAGAACATATAAGCAAAGTACTACAATGTGGCTACTTCTTATGTGTGTGTATATATATATATATATCTCACATGCATGTCTATAAAATACACAGGCCCTAGTTCACTTTAATTTACTAAAATAGTATGAAAGAGGGGGAGACTTATTGATCTACTGTGTAAGGGCACTACTTGGAACTGAAAGATAAAACATATGGTTTCTGCCTTTGAAAAGCATACAGATTGCATTGACATATGTGATTTCACATACAGCAGCTTCTCTTGAGAATGTAGAGGATATGTTATCCCCAGGACCCAGATCCTGTGTGGCAACACTCAAGTAGGGCTGAGTGACTGCCACTCCCCTGGGTGGGATAAGCTCTCTTCATTTTGTTCCAGTCCTTGCTATTGCCAAGGTGTGGCCAAGTGTTAATTGCATCATGTATCATGCCGCTACAAGAAGTAGAGACAAGTAATATTGACTGACTTTTCTTAAACCTGACCTCACTTCACTCACTTATATTATGGGTCTAGAGGGTAGAGAGACAAGCCAAGGGGAGATTGCAATATTAGGACAACATGTGCAGTAATCAAAGTAGGCATAATGCCATGTACATAAGATGCACCAATCAAACAGAACCATATATATGATCTAGTTCAGCATAGCTGTGTTTAAGGGTCGATGCAATGCTATGAATTCCAAGTGCCTGTCAAACTGCTTTCTGGCCATGGCTGCAGTGCCAGCTCAACTGTGGCCTTTTCCTGGCACAACCTCAATGAAACAGCTTTTTTTCTTTTTTTTTTTTTTTGGTCCCACCCAGGGACTGAATATTTTAATGGTCATGGATCTGCTTCTCACAGGTGCTAGTTTCAGTCCCAGTGATGTATGTCATATTCTGGCAGGAGGCACTGCGTGAAAGTCTTCAAGGCTGAAAATCCAGCTTAGAAAAACATACAAACAATGTGCTGTTGTGGATTTGGATTTCTTCTTTTGGAAAGAATTCTAACATTTCTATCATACCCCCAGCAGAAAACTTTTTTTTTTTTTTCCTTTCATTCCCCCTTTCTACTTATTGACGTGGAATGTCAAGCATTCAAGGGAACTAATTGCATTAGTCTGCCAGTTTCAGAACCATGATAATTTGTAGTTTCCCTGGCTGGTAAGATGGGATTGACTAGAATGAAAGAGAGAAAATAATTCTCTCTGGAGTATTCATTTTCCCAGTGTGCTTTTAGGAAGCACAGGTGCAAAGATTTTGTAGTCAAGAAAAACAACAATAAAATTTATACATACATGAAGCCAAGACTACCATCTCATGAAATAAAATTATCTTACCTGAAGTAAAAACTAATTTATATGTTGATAAACAAAAGCCAACAAAGGTCCATCTGGCCAAAGCTACGGTTTTTCCAGTAGTCATGTATGGATGTGAGAGTTGGACTACAAAGAAAGGTGAGCGCTGAAGAACTGATGTTTTTGAATTGTCGTGTTGGAGAAGACTCTTAAGAATTCCTTGGACTGCAAGGAGATCAAACCAGGCAAACCTAAAGGAGATCAGTCCTGAATATTCATTGGACGGACTGATGCTAAAGCTGAAACTCCAATACTTTAGCCACATGATGCAAAGAACTGACTCATTGGAAAAGACCCTGATGCTGGGAAAGATTGAAGGCAGGAGGAGAAGGGGACGACAGAGGATGAGATGGTTGGATGGCATCACCAACTCAATAGACATGAATTTGAGTAGACTCCAGGAGTTGATGATGGTCAGGAAAGCCTGGTGTCCTGCAGCCCATGGGATCGCAAAGAGTTGGACATGACTGAGAGATTGAACTGAACTGAGAACAAAAGCTGAGATCCTTGTAATATTTGTGAATAATAACAGTCAGAGGTTACAGCTTGGTCCCAACCCTCCCCTAAGCAGTGTGCATATAACTGAAATATTAGCTGCCTAGAGTACATTTATTAGATGTATGCCTACCAAGGAAGCAGGCGAGAGGGTCTTTACTCCCTCTGCAGCTCCCTGTTTAGATATTTTATTCAAATAAAACTGACAATTTAGTAAGATAAACCAGGCATATGGAAAGACTGAGTTTGATCAGTCCTAGACTTTCTTCCTAATCTTCATTTCAGTACTGTATACTCTGTTTCTTTCCAAAGCTGAAGTAGTTAAAACAGTGCGGCACTGGCATAAAGACAGAGATATAGTCCAATTGAACAGAATAGGGAGACCAGAAATAAATTCATCCATATACAATAAACTAGTCTTTAACTAGATTACCAAGAATATACAATGGGAAAACTGGAAATTCATATGCAAAAGAATGAAATCGGACCTTTGTTTCACACCATACAGAAAAATCAAACTCAAAATGAGTTAAGGACTTAAACGTGAAACTTGAAACTTTAAAACTCCTAGAAGAGAACCAAGAATAAAATTCTCTTGATATTTTTCTTGGCAGTGACACCCAAAGCATACACAACAAAAGCAAAAATAGACAAATAGGACTACATCAAGCTAAAAACCTTCCACACAGCAAAGGGAACAATCAGTAGAGTGAGGAGACCACCTAAGGAATGGGAGAATATATATATTCAAACCATATATCTGATCAGAGGTTTATAGTCAAAATATATAAGGAAAACACATATAGCAAAAAATAAAAACCAAAATGTACATATTAACACCAACAATAACAAATGACTCTAATTTTAAAAATGGACAAAGGATCTGAATATATATTTCTCCAAAGAAGATGTGCAAATAGCCAACAGATGTGAGAAGAGATTCTCAATGTTAAGGAAGACAATAATTGTTAAGGAAATGTAAAGTCAAAACGACAATGAGATATAGCCTCACAACTGTTAGGATGGCTATTATTAAAAAAAAAAATTAAATAACAAGTGTTGACTAGGATGTGAAGAAATTGGAACCACTGTATACTCTTGGTGAGAATGTAAAATAGTACATCTGCCATGGAAAACAGTAGGGAGCTTCCTAATAAAATTAAAACTACAACTACTATATGATTCAGCAATCCCACTTATTTATCTAAAAGAATTGAAATCAGGCTTCCAAAGAGATGTGTGCATTCCTGTGTTCACTGCATCTCTATTCACAATAGCCAAGAGGTGAAAACAACCCAAATGTCCACTAACAGATGAGTGGATAAAGAAAATGTGGTATATACATGCAACGGGATATTATACAGATTGAAAAGAAGAAGGGAATTCTTCCATACGTGACAGCATGAGTGAACCTTGAAAACACTGTGTTAGGCTAAATAAGCCAGTCACAGAAGGACAGATACTGCATGATTCCACTTCTATGAAGTAGCTAGTCAAATACAAGCAGAGTTGCATGGTAGTTGCCAGGGGCACGGAGAGAGGAAAATATGGCGTTGTTGTTCAACAGGTTTAAAGTTTCAGTCTTACAAGATGAATCATTTCAGAGATCTAGTCTATGACATCATACCTATACTTAACAATGTACGAAACACTTAAAAATTTGTTAAGAGGGTAGATCTCATGTTAAGTTTTCTAACCACAGTTAGAAAAAAAGAAATAATTGAGGTATATGGAATTTAATTTTGAACTAAAATGTTGGTTATCATAAGCTTGCAAGGTAACATAATCTAAGTTCTTTTCATGCAAACTATGTGTGTGTGTGTGTGTGTGTATATATATATATATACAGACAGAGAGAGAGTGAGAGAGAGAGTGTGTGTTTTGGAATATTCTTCCCAAGAGAAGAATTTGTGGACCTACTAAACAAAAGTGTAACCATCTCTTTTGCACAATAGGTATTACAGTAATGTGTGCATACACAGTGATAGAATATAGGGATATAAAGCTAAACAAGAAAAATTTCTGAAGAAACAGTTGGAAGATGATGCAGGATGCCAAGAAGTGTGGAAATAAAATGCATCTCATATTTCTTTTTCTGCCAAGGGACTATCTCAGTTAAGTGACCCCTACAATGAAGGCAAAGAGTTCAAAAGAAAATTTTTGTCAAATGAGACTAGAAAGAAGAGATTTCATGGTTCTTTGTGATTTTGAAGAACTGAAGTAAAGGTTTATGGACACAAAACATAAGAACTACTTTTTAAATGAGGAAATATGCAACTAAAACAAGCAGTTTGTTCCTCTCTCCACCCTTTTTTTTTTTTTAACCAACCCAGTCCCTCCACATACACACATACTCATATCTAACTATTTGTGGAATGATTATTTGTACCTCTTTGCCTCAAAATATTATGCAATGTCAAGTCTGGGTAAAAATATCAAAAGTTGCTTTCCTTTTCTTTATCCTAGGCTTGCATTTGACTCTTTGTAGTTTATCTTAAGAATTCAAAGATCTTGGTACAATTTAAAATAAAGAATGATGGTTGCCTAGGAAATGTCCATGAACTAGCCAGGTATCTCATTTCAGCTAATTTGACAACAGAGTAATTGGTATGGAATGTAGACGTATGATTTAGTCAGTTTTCATTCTCTTCTCTTTGTGATAATGGCTATCAGTTATGAATGTATGAGAAGCAGCATTTGTTCTTCTTTTCCCTTTAATAGGCAATGAGATACTAAAGTAACTCTGAAGATGTACAATCCATGTGAGTTTTGAAGTTCTCTAGATACATAACCAAAGTTTGATCTTTCTTCACCTGGCATAAGGAATAATGCTAGATCACATTTGTCAATATTTTGAAGGCAAGTTATAACAAAACTATTTACTTTGCCTTCTCAGATGACTGAAACTACAATTTAGAATACAATCCTTGAAGAATACATCAACTTTCCTGTGCGGGGTCATTCTCACTCAGATTATTAACCTTCAGTAACAACATTGCAAATATCATTCTCTTATGCAACAGAATGTAATATGTGCTTGTTTACTGCTTGAGTATTCTAATCTGAATTTGAGATCATCCTTCCTGGATCATATTAATGCAGCCCTTAGTGTCTGGAAAAGCATAAACACCAAGTCCAATGGTTTATTATGACAGTGATAATGTTTCTGAAGCTGTATATATTATGCCCTTTCTTTCTTTACTTTCTGGTCATGACTCAGATATCCAGAATCCTTTGCTCAAACTATTCACACTTCAGTGAGAATGGCACACAAAATGTGAAACTATGTTCTACTCAAATCTGAAACTTCTTCACCTTAATCTATCAAGAGTTGAGTCTTGGGAGGGGGAGGGGGGGAGGTTCAAGAGGGAGGAGACATATGTATACCTTCGGCTGATTATGCTGATGTTTGACAGAAAACAATAAAATTCTGCAAAGCAACGATCCTTCAATTAAAAAACAAATAATTTTTTTAAAAAAGAACTAAACAAGAAAAAAGAGTTCAGTCTTTATTTTTTTTTTTTTTAATTTTTTTATTAGTTGGAGGCTAATTACTTCACAACATTTCAGTGGGTTTTGTCATACATTGATATGAATCAGCCATAGATTTACACTTATTCCCCATCCCGATCCCCCCTCCCATCTCCCTCTCCACCCGATTCCTCTGGGTCTTCCCAGTGCACCAGGCTGGAGCACTTGTCTCGTGCATCCCACCTGGGCTGGTGATCTGTTTCACCATAGATAGTATACATGCTGTTCTTTTGAAACATCCCACCCTCACCTTCTCCCACAGAGTTCAAAAGTCCGTTCTGTATTTCTGTGTATCTTTTTCTGTTTTGCATATAGGGTTATCGTTACCATCTTTCTAAATTCCATATATATGTGTTAGTATGCTGTAATGTTCTTTATCTTTCTGGCTTACTTCACTCTGGATAAGGGGCTCCAGTTTCATCCATCTCATTAGGACTGGTTCAAATGAATTCTTTTTAATGGCTGAGTAATATTCCATGGTGTATATGTACCACAGCTTCCTGATCCATTCATCTGCTGATGGGCATCTAGGTTGCTTCCATGTCCTGGCTATTATAAACAGTGCTGCGATGAACATTGGGGTGCACGTGTCTCTTTCAGATCTGGTTTCCTCAGTGTGTATGCCCAGAAGTGGGATTCCTGGGTCATATGGCAGTTCTATTTCCAGTCTTTTAAGGAATCTCCACACTGTTTTCCATAGTGGCTGTACTAGTTTGCATTCCCACCAACAGTGTAAGAGGGTTCCCTTTTCTCCACAGCCTCTCCAGCATTTATTGCTTGTAGACTTTTGGATAGCAGCCATCCTGACTGGTGTGTAATGGTACCTCATTGTGGTTTTGATTTGCATTTCTCTAATAATGAGTGATGTTGAGCACCTTTTCATGTGTTTGTTAGCCATCTGTATGTCTTCTTTGGAGAAATGTCTGTTTAGTTCTCTGGCCCATTTTTTGATTGGGTCATTTATTTTTCTGGAATTGAGCTGCAGGAGTTGCTTGTATATTTTTGAGATTAATCCTTTGTCTGTTTCTTCATTTGCTATTATTTTCTCCCAATCTGAGGGCTGTCTTTTCACCTTGCTTATAGTTTCCTTTGTAGTGCAAAAGCTTTTAAGTTTCATTAGGTCCCATTTGTTTAGTTTTGCTTTTATTTCCAATATTCTGGGAGGTGGGTCATAGAGGATCTTGCTGTGATTTATGTCGGAGAGTGTTTTGCCTATGTTCTCCTCTAGGAGTTTTATAGTTTCTGGTCTTACATTTAGATCTTTAATCCATTTTGAGTTTATTTTTGTGTATGGTGTTAGAAGTGTTCTAGTTTCATTCTTTTACAAGTGGTTGACCAGTTTTCCCAGCACCACTTGTTAAAGAGGTTGTCTTTTTTCCATTGTATATCTTTGCCTCCTTTGTCGAAGATAAGGTGTCCATAGGTTCATGGATTTATCTCTGGGCCTTCTATTCTGTTCCATTGGTCTATATTTCTGTCTTTGTGCCAGTAACCACACTGTCTTGATGATGTGGCTTTGTAGTAGAGTCTGAAGTCCGGCAGGTTTATTCCTCCAGTTCCATTCTTCTTTCTCAAGATTACTTTGGCTATTCGAGGTTTTTTGTTATTTCCATACAAATTGTGAAATTCTTTGGTCTAGTTCTGTGAAAAATACCGTTGGTAGCTTGATAGGGATTGCATTGAATCTATAGATTGCTTTGGGTAGAACAGCCATTTTGACAATATTGATTTCTTCCAATCCATGAACACGGTATGTTTCTCCATCTGTTTGTGTCCTCTTTGATTTCTTTCATCAGTGTTTTATAGTTTTCTATGTATAGGTCTTTTGTTTCTTAGGTAGATATACTCCTAAGTATTTTATTCTTTTTGTTGCAATGGTGAATGGTATTGTTTCCTTAATTTCTCTTTCTGTTTTCTCATTGTTAGTATATAGGAATGCAAGGGATTTCTGTGTGTTAATTTTATATCCTGCAACTTTTCTATATTCATTGATTAGCTCTAGTAATTTTCTGGTAGAGTCTTTAGGGTTTTCTATGTAGAGGATCATGTCATCTGCAAACAGCGAGAGTTTCACTTCTTCTTTTCCTATCTGGATTCCTTTTACTTCTTTATCTGCTCTGATTGCTGTGGCCAAAACTTCCAACACTATGTTGAACAGTAGTGGTGAGAGTGGGCACCCTTGTCTTGTTCCTGATTTCAGGGGAAAGGCTTTTCAATTTCACCATTGAGGGTGATTGCTTGCTGGTGGGTTTGTCATATATAGCTTTTATTTATGTTGAGGTTAATGTTTCCTTCTATTGCCTGCTTTTTGGAGAGTTTTTAATCATAAAATGAGTGTTGAATTTTTGTCAAGGCCTTTCTCTGAAATCTATTTTGAGATAATCATATGGTTTTTATCTTTCAATTTGTTAATGTGGTGTATACAATTGATTGATTTGCGGATATTAGAATCCTTGCATTCCTGGATAAAAGCCCACTTGGTCGTGGTTGTATGATTTTTTTAATTGTTTGTTGGATTCTGTTTGCTAGAATTTTGTTAAGGATTTTTGCATCTATGTTCATCAGTGATATTGGCCTGTAGTTTTCTTTTTTTGTGGCATCTTTGTCTGATTTTGGAATTAGGGTGATGGTGGCCTCATAGAATGAGTTTGGAAGGTTACCTTCCTCTGCAATTTTCTGGAAGAGTTTGAGTAAGATAGGTGTTAGCTCTTCTCTAAATTTTTGGTAGAATTCAGCTGTGAAACCATCTGGTCCTGGGCTTTTGTTTGCTGGAAGATTTCTGATTACGGTTTCGATTTCCATGCTTGTGATGGGTCTGTTAAGATCTCTATTTCTTCCTGGTTCAGTTTTGGAAAAGTTATACTTTTCTAAGAATTTGTCCATTTCTTCCAAGTTGTCCATTTTATCGGCATAGAGCTGCTGGTAGTAGTCTCTTATGATCCTTTGTATTTCAGTGTTGTCTGTTGTGATCTCTCCATTTTCATTTCTAATTTTGTTAATTTGGTTCTTCTCTCTTTGTTTCTTAATGAGTCTTGCTAATGGTTTGTCAATTTTGTTTATTTTTTCAAAAACCAGCTTTTAGCTTTGTTGATTTTTGCTATGGTCTCTTTAGTTTCTTTTGCATTTATTTCTGCCCTAATTTTTAAGATTTCTTTCCTTCTACTAACCCTGGGGTTCTTCATTTCTTCCTTCTTCTAATTGCTTTAGGTGTAGAGTTTAGGTTATTTATTTGTGGCTTTTTTCTTGTTCTTGATGTAAGCCTGTAATCTAAATGACCTCCCTTTAGCACTGCTTTTACAGTGTCCCATAGGTTTTGGGGTTGTTGTGTTTTCATTTTCATCATTTCTATACATATTTTGATTCTTTTTTGATTTCTTCTATGATTTGTTGGTTATTCCAGAGCGTGTTATTTAGCCTCCAGGTGTTGATTTTTAAGCCAATTTTTTTTCCTGTATTGAGAATCTAATCTTACTGCACTGTGGTCAGAAAAGGATGTGGAATGGATTTTCAATTTTTTTGAATTTTTCCAAGACTAGATTTAATGGCCGCAGGATGTGATCATATTCTGGAGAAGGTTCCGTGTGCACTTGAGAAAATAGGGTGGAGAGTTGGCTTGTTTGGGCGTGAAATGTCCTATAAAGATATCAATTAGGGTCTAGCTGGTCCATTGTTGTCATTTAAAGTTTGTGTTTCCTTGTTAATTTTCTGTTTAGTTGATCTTTCCATAGTTGTGAGTGGGGTATTAAAGGTCTCCCCTATTATTGTTTACTATTAATTTCCTCTTCATACTCGTTAGTAGTTTGCCATACATATTGCGGTGCTCCTATGTTGGTGCATATATATTTGTAATTGTTATATCTTCTTCTTGGATTGATCCTTTGATCATTATGTAGTGTCCTTCTTTGTCTCTTTTCACATCCTTTATTTGAAAGTCTATTTTATCTGATATGAGTATTGCGACTCCTGCTTTCTTTTGGTCTCCATTTGCATGAAATATTTTTTTTCAGCCCTTCACTTTTAGTCTGTATGTGTCTCTTGTTTTGAGGTGGGTCTCTTGTAGACAGCATATATGGGGGTCTTGTTTTTGTATCCATTCAGCCAATCTTTGTCTTTTGGTTGGGGCATTCAACCCATTTACATTTAAGGTAATTATTGATAGGTGTGGTCCCGTTGCCATTTACTTTGTTGTTTTGGGTTCACGTTTATACAACCTTTCTGCATTTCCTGTCTAGAGAAGATCCTTTAGCATTTGTTGAAGAGCTGGTTTGGTGGTGCTGAATTCTCTCAGCTTTTGCTTATCTGTAAAGCTTTTGAGTTCTCCTTCATATCTGAATGAGATCCTTGCTGGATACAGTAATCTAGGTTGTAGGTTATTCTCTTTCATTACTTTCAGGACGTCCTGCCATTCCCTTCTGGCCTGGAGGGTTTCTATTGATAGGTCAGCTGTTATCCTTATGGGAATCCCTTTGTGTGTTATTTGTTGTTTTTCCCTTGCTGCTTTTAATATTTGTTCTTTGTGTTTGATCTTTGTCAGTTTGATTAATATGTGTCTTGGGGTGTTTCGCCTTGGGTTTATCCTGTTTGGGACTCTCTGGGTTTCTTGGACTTGAGTGGCTATTTCCTTCCCCATTTTAGGGAAGTTTTCAGCTATTATCTCCTCGAGTATTTTCTCATGGCCTTTCTTTTGTCTTCTTCTTCTGGAACTCCTATGATTCGAATGTTGGGGCGTTTCACAGTGTCCCAGAGGTCCCTGAGGTTGTCCTCATTTCTTTTGATCCTTTTTTCTTTTTTCCTCTCTGCTTCATTTATTTCCACCATTTTATCTTCTACCTCACTTATCCTATCTTCTGCCTCCGTTATTCTACTCTTGGTTCCCTCCAAAGTGTTTTTGATCTCATTCATTGCATTGTTCATTTTTAATTGACTCTTTTTTATTTCTTCTAGGTCTTTATTAAACAATTCTTGTATCTTTTCAATCTTTGTCTCCAGGCTATTTATCTGTAACTCCATTTTGTTTTCAAGATTTTGGATCATTTTTATTATCATTATTCTAAATTCTTTTTCAGGTAGATTATTCCTATCTCCCTCTTTTGTTTGACTTGGTGGGCATTTTTCATGTTCCTTTACCTGTTGGGTATTTCTTTGCCTTTTCATCTTGTTTAGATTGCTGTGTCTGGAGTGGGCTTTCTGTATTCTGGAGGTCTGTGGTTCCTTTTTATTGTGGAGGATTTACCCAGTGGGTGGGGTTAGACGATTGGCTTGTCAAGGTTTCCCGGTTAGGGAAGCTTGCGTCAGTGTACTGGTGCGTGGAACTTGATTTCTTCTTTTTGGAGAGCAATGGAGTGCCCAGTAATGAGTTTTGAGATGGGTCTATGTGTTAGGTGTCACCTTGGGCAGCCTGTATGTTGACATTCGGGGCTATGTTCCTGTGTTGCTGGAGAATTTGCGTGGTATGTCTTGCTCTAAAACTTATTGGCTCTTGGGTGGTGGTTGGTTTCAGTGTAGGTATGGAGGCTTTTGGACGGTCACTTATTGCTTAAAGTTCCATGTAGTCAGGAGTTTTCTGGTGTTCTCAGGTTTTGGGCTTAAGTTTCCTGCCTCTGGATTTCAGTTTTATTCTTCCTGTAGTCTCAGGACTTCTCCAACTATACAGCACTGATAATAAAACTTCTAGGTTAATGGCGAAAAGATTCTCCCCTGTTAGGGACACCCAGAGAGGTTCACAGAGTTACATGAACAGGAGAAAAGGGAGGAGGGAGATAGAGATGAGTAGGAGGAGAAAAAGGGGGACTCAAGAGGAGAGAGACAGATCTACGCAGCTGTCTGTTCCCAGAGTGTTCTCCGTATCTCAGACACCTACAAGGATTCACAGAATTGGATTGGGAAGAGAAGGGGAAAGGAGGAAATAGAGGTGTTCTGAGGTAGAAAACAGAGAGTCAAGATTGGGAGAGAATAATCTTCGGTTTAAAGATAGGGCTTCTTTTTTTTTTTGGTAAGGTTATAGTGTAGTGAAAATGAAAATGAAGAGTAGTAGAGGAGTACTAGAGGACTTTAAAAGAAATAAGAGAAAAAGAAAAATAGAAAATAAAAGAGAAAACGGAAAGGAAAAAAAAAGAAGAAAAAAGAAAAAAAGAAAAAGAAAAAAAAAAAAGAAAGAAAAAAAAAAATTTTTTTTTTCCCCTAATTAAAAAAATCGTAAAAATCTATGTAAATGAAAGTTAAGGAGTAATGGGGGAGTAATAGGGAATTTTAAAGGAAAATAAAAGAGAAAAAATAAAAAAGAAAAAATATAAAAAGAAAAAAAAATTTTTTTTTTTTCCTTACTTAGAAAAAAAAAAGTAAAAATATATCTAGGAGTTTCTCTGGAGCTGTTGCGGCCAGTGTGGGTTCGGCTCAGTTTCAGATAGCTCCTCGTTCCATCTTACACTTCTCGATATCTACAGGGCCCTTCCGGTGAAGTCGGTGTTTTCTAGAGGGATTTTAGTCTGTTGCACCAGTCCCTTCTGAAGCGGTTCCCTTTGTTTATTTGGCTTCTGTTTGCCGGTCTCTTCAGAGCCTCATTTCCGCCCTGACACAGGCGGGCGGAGGTGGACTCTTATTCAGTTAGCTAGTTCCGTTGCGCTGCGGGGCGGGGCTGACGCTGCGGGGCGGGGCTGGCGCTGCGGGGCGGGGCTGACGCTGCGGGGAGGGGCTGGCCCTGCGGGGGCGGGCTGGCGCTGCCGGGAGGGGCTGACGCTGCTTTCTCCGTCTGCGCTGCTCAGGCTCCCGGCTGTTCACATGGAGCGCGCCCGCGCTGCGCTAGGTTCCAGCCCTCGGGTGTTACACAAAAGCGCGGAAGGAAAAGCTGCGCCTGCTCTCTGTGCCTTCCCCGTCAGAGCGGTCCAGGCAGCGAGGGGCTTGATGGGCGCACTATCCCCAGGTGTGGCGCGCCCACTCCCTTCCGCGGACCCAGTTTCAGTTTCCGCTGGCGCCAGTCGGGTGCGCGCGCCTTCCGCCCTCTGCGTCCCCAGCCCCAGTCCCCGCCCGCGCCCTGTGTCTCGCTGCGACCTTCCCCTCCCCCCTGCCTCCTGCCTCCGGCGGGGCTGGGCGGGTCCGCAGCCTGCGACCTCTTCTTGGGAGTTTCTCCGTCCCTTTGTTCTGCGAACGGCGGGCAGTGTGTTCCGGCCGGTTAATTTTCTCTCTTTTGGTCTCCCACAGTTCAAGTTGGCACCTCACAGAAGCTCCCTCCGATTGTCCTCAGGGCCCTCAGGCCCGGACCCTAGCCCAAGCAAGGCCGCCTAAGACTCCCTTCCCGGGACGGGTCTCCGTCCTTAGCTCTTTTGTCTCACTTTTTATCTTTTATATTTTGTCCTACCTCCTTTCGAAGACAATGGTCTGCTTTTCTGGGCGCCTGATGACCTCAGCTAGCGATCAGAAGTTGTTTTGTGAGGTTTGCTCTGTATTCAGTTATTCTTTTGATGAATTTGTAGGAGAGAAAGTGGTCTCCCCGTCCTACTCCTCCGCCATCTTGGCTCCTCCCCAGAGTTCAGTCTTTAATTCGACCCTGAGACTCTGAGTATTGTTCACCTTCAAGAGATAATGCCAGAATCACAAACAACATTTGGCCGATTCACTTTAACTTGCCAAGCAGAGGTTTCTTATCAGCCTCAGACTGCACCATTCTGGCATCATAACCCTACTCAGATAACCATTAATACCCTCTGAAAGCCCCTGATGGAAAAGTCTTCCTTCTTCCTGATACCTGTTTTCCTGATAGTCAACTACTTAGGGGCACTAGAGCCATTTTCTATCCATTGTTTAGGGTTCTTATCAATCTCTACAAAATAATTTTGAATTTAAGTCAATATTGTATGAGTCATTTAAACTATCCTAAGTTAACTTACAGGAAAACAAGTATTATGCAATTTCTTAATTTGCTCCTATCAACAGAAAGCTTATAATTATCAACCACATTATATTGATACTTTCCACTATTAGAGAATAGAGAACACTGATACATATAAGTCACCATGGAAACTCAAGATTCTAGTTTGGTATGAAAAGCACATAAGGATTTTTGTGTCTGTACTATACAGGGTGCTAATATATTAACAATTATGTGACATGCCAGAAGACTGGCATTAGAGTGTACATCCAAGATTCAGAGACTAGAAGGAAGGAGTAAAGTGAAAGAAGACAAAATCTGCGATGGACAGTGACAATTCATGGGATTCATGCATAGCTGTGAAGAACAGGTTGGGCTTGGAAATGTAAGGTCAAAGATAAGCTCTCAGGAGCACACACATTCACTATAACAATGTAAGTTAAATGGGCCTATGGAAAAGTAGACTAATATTTTCAGTATGTTTTTCAGTCTGGTATGGACTGTGATGGTAACTATATGCAATACACATATGTACGTGTGAATTAAGTTATATACTAAGGGCACACTATGAATAAAATAGTGTACTAAGTGCTGAAAGAGAAAAAAATATGCGGTGTATTTATTCAAGATACTTATATTTGGGTGAACTTTCAGCTCAGCAGTGTTCAAAAAAAAAAGGGTGGGGGGTACTGGGAAAGATTGAGGGCAAGAGAAGAAGGGGATGACAGAGGATGAGATGACTGGATGGCATCACTGACTCAGTGGACATGAGTTTGAGCAAACTCAAGGAAATAGTAAAGGACAGGGAAGCCTGGTTTGCGGCAGTTCATGGGGTCAAAAAGAGTCAGACACAAATTAGTGACTGAACAACGACAACAAAGCAATAATGTTATCCTGCAGAAAACAAAAATTCAAAACTATATTGGATAATATGAGGTATCTTTAGTACTTCTGTTGTCAGAGAAAAAAAAAATACAGAGAGAGCAAAAGCAAATGGAAAATCACTTTCCTGTTCTGTACTGCAGCCAGCCTTCTGAGTGTGTGCTCAGAAAAGGAAGAAGGGAGGTGGGGGAAGGGAAAGGAAGGAGAGGTGAGGAAAGAACAGGATGAAAGGCCCCTGGCGGCCATGGTGTTACAGGAGCGGTAAACCTCACCCTCAGCTTGACATAAATTAGATCTGCCACTATTTGAATTTTCATTACACCCAGTGGTGATTGACTTCCAATGAATCTCTGTATAATTTTAGTTCAGTATAAAAATTAAGAAAAAAAAAATGTCCTCAGACATACTGATACTAAACCAAAAGGAAAACATAACTACCAATATCTAGGTTCAAGAATTGTTAACCAATTTGCTCAAAAGGAGAATAAATCCAAGATATAACAAGAATATACTTTTTTAGGAACAAATAAAATGTTATGGGACTTAGGCACCTGTTTTTACGTCTTCTAGGTAAAAGTAAGAAGCATTTCCAGAAGAAAGCTAAGTCTAGTAGGAATGGATCAAATGTTTTCATCAATAGTCTGAATCTATGGAGAAATAATGCTCTCTTCTTAGAGAAATTAAATTTTGAACTCTCACACAGATTTTTTTTAAAACATAAATAATTTTATTTTCCTCAACAAATTGCAAATCATGTGGATGTTCATTGGCTGAATTAAAATACAAGCCAAAACAACAACAAAAAAAGTGCAAAGTGTGCCTTGAAAAAGTAGAATCAGAGAGTGAAGAGTGAAGGGAAAAAAGCCTTCTCTTCCTGTTTGATCACCTCCCCCACACATTTTCATCTGTCATGCTGAAATAAATTAGAGGACCAAGAGTTTCTTTCTCCCTCAGTGCTGTTTGTGGTTAAGGAAACAATAAAGGATATTGTTACAAATAGGTAGTCAATATAATGAGAAAAAGAAGTGGCCTGTGGTCATACTTGCAGCTGTGCAGTCAAGACATAAAGTTTTCAAGGGTGTCAGAAGGCAGCTAGAAATACCCATTAAAGAATAAAGAGGTTTTTGACTGCTGTGTACAATAAGATTATTTGGAACTTGTTAGCAACCGTTAAGCTTAAAGTTCTGGTCATAGACTTTATAGTTTCTGAGTGATTTTTTTTTTAAATTTACCTTTTCTGGAATGCTCTTGCTTTTTAGTATGTTTTCCTTCTCTGAATGTTATTTCAGTTCTCTGCAGCAGCTCTGTACATTATATTAATAGTTTGACAGAGGAACCACGAAAGTTGTCCATGTAGCCCTTGTACAGACTTGACCTCCATGGAAGGTGGTGGAATGTGTTCCAGTATAGGGAACTATCACAGTGACACCCCTCATAAACCCAAGTGACCACAGAGTTCACCATCTCAGCCTGGGATATGTGGATTTCAGGCACGACCATGAGAACCAATTAAGATGAACCCAATTTGGAAATTGTAAATCGCGGCAGTGGGTAATGGGTGATGGTGCAGTATTTTGATATCAGAAAATCAACAGTACACAGCCTAGGCTTCTTAGAGTGTATCATTGTAACAAAACAGATGCAGACACCCACACCCCCCCCCCCCCCCCCCCACACACACAATACACCAGAGCCTTGGAAGATAGAATTATCAACTGAATTGTGGTTACATCTACTACATGACTTCATGATCATTTGAATCAAGAGGTAAAGGAATGTGTACTGGTTAAGAGTATTCAATCTAGAGTGAGATGCTTCTATTACTTCAAGATTCTTGCTTGTAAAATTGGGTTAACAGTGATACTTGTATCATAGTCTTGCTTTGGTTAAACAAATGAATATGTATTTTAATAAACTTTTTATTTTTGAATAATTTTAGATATACAAGCAAAGTTGCAAAGAGTATACAGAAAGTTCCTGTATAATCCTTATCCAGTTTCCTCTGATATTATCCTCTTACATTCCATGGTATATTTGTCAAAATCTGAGAAATCAACATTGGTATGTTGCAATTAACTAAATTCCAGACATTATTCATATTTCACCAGTTTTTCCACTAATGTCTTTTTTCCATTCCAAGATTCAATCTATGATATCATGTTACACATAGGAAAATGCATATTTTATTTTTCAAAACATTTAGAACAGTGTCTGGCACATAGTAAGCACCTGTTAAATATTATTTAATCATATTAGATGATTTCAAGTAGGTGACATGGAATGTTTCTAACTCTATTATATATTAACAAGATTTTACACCCAATTTCTTATATTGAGGGTTCACATATAAGAAAAATAAATAGAAATATTTTACTAGACTATTGCAAAGAAGCTATTAATATAGAATAAGGGGTAATTTATATTTGTAATAAAAGCTGTAGCTTAATTGCCCTCAAGAGAAGGAGTTCATGTATAGGATATCTTCTAAAGGTCAGAAAAAAATCATCGTAGTCATTTAACTACATTCATTCAAGAATTTGAGCACCTATGATACATAAGGCAGAATGTCATGGCTGAGGTACAGTGATAAATCAGCCTCAGTCCCTTCTTCTTATGGAGATTACATTTTATGAAACTAACATACTATAGTCTTAAATAAGCAATCAATATAGAATATTATTCACTTCAACATAAAACAGAAAGGCATGAGAATTCCCCATCTAGACATAGACAGTCACGTTTTCTCAGAAGTGATGATGGATATATTAGGTGAAAGAGAGGAAACAGGCACAGTTCACTTTAGTTCCAATTACCCAGATATGCAGCATCTGAGGGGGAGTTAGACAAAGATATGTGTGCAGGGAAAATCTGTACCTGCTCCAGAGGCATCCATTCCAGCTGCTCTGGGAGTGCTTCCTGTGGAAAAAGCAGCCTTGCTTGTAACTGATGATAATATGAGCTAAATGCTATCAGGTGTTTACTCTATGCCAGAGACTGTTCTCAGTGCCTTACATGCATTAATTCAAGCAATTCTCACAACCACCACGAGAAGTTGGTAATGTGTGTGTTCAGTCGCTTCCGTCGTGTCTGAACCTTTGTGATCCTAGGGACTGTAGCCTGCCAGGTTCCTCTGTCCATTGGATTCTCCAGGAAAGAATCCTGGAGTGGGTTGCCATTTCCTCCTCCAGGGGATCTTCCTGACCCAGGGATCAAACCTGCGTCTCCTGCATTGCAGGTGGATTCTTTACCGCTAAGCCACCAGGGAAGTCCTGAAGTTGATAATATTATTCCCTAATTTGTAAATAAGAAAATGAGGCCAAGTGATCTAATCCAAGACAAATATAAAGAAAAGAGCAAAACAATGATAACAATAATCTCTTTTGTATTTTCACAAGTCTCTGCATACAGAGGCATAAATTGCTCCTGGATATAAATAGCAAGATCAGTTTTATTTCCAATTTACTGAACAAAAAAGAAAGAAAATGAGCCACCTTGACTTACTAGATTCTGAAAGACAATATTCGTAAGAACTTACATCTTGGAATATTTTCTAAAATATCTCAACTGCTGGGCAAATGTATGTGTAAGTGTGGATGTACTAAATGTTATTGGTGTCTTTTTTTCACAGCTCAGAAAAGCCAGTGGTAATTAAGACATCTACTACCGCCTAGGCACCTGCCATGTGCTACATAAAAGACAAATATGGATAAGCAGTCCCTTTCCTCAGAGACCTTCCCCTGCAATGGACATGTTTCACTGTATTTCACATGTGAGTAACCAAAAATGTGTTCAACTCAAATAAACACATCTTTGAATAGCTGAAGTACAAAGTGGAATAAGGTGGGACCTA
>NC_057405.1:42127030-42213057 GCF_019320065.1 Cervus canadensis
TATTGAGAATTTTCTTTATCAGCTTTTAGCAATTCTGGTATCTAAGATGGAAATGAAAGCTAGATATAGGTCATGTTTTACTGGCTAAGTAGGAAGAAAAGACTCTTAAGGCAAGAAAATTGGGGATATTGACAAGAGAATTTTTAAAGTCATGACCAGAACTTTTTCGTCTTTCACTATAAAATGTAAAATACATTTGTATTTTTGTCTTAATACTAACATTATAACAATAGTATATTTATTGATCTACAAATATTTTCCATGTTTCCTGGAATGATGCCATAGTTAAAATGTAATTGCAGAGACTGAGCTTCAGTGGAAAAGTGCTATTCTAAATTTTCTGAATATTTTTCTTAGATATTTTCCCAACATATTTTATAGCCTTGACTAACTTCTTTAATACATGGACTTGTGGGCTTAAAGTTTTAGGATTAATAAGCTGTTATTTTATTAGATAACTACAGCGGTTCAGCAGTGTGTTCAATACTTTGAGTTGTGTGAAACCATGAAAGGTGATGAAGTTTTGGGACATTCAAAGTCTTGTGGTAAGTATTATATTTTGTTACATTTTAAAAAATGGTAAATTTTATTAATAAATAGCTTTGTAATTTATTTTTTAATATCATGATAAATTAGATTGCTTTTGCTAATACAAGATACTTTCCCCAGATTTAAGATACAGCATAATATGACCTTTTGTAGCAGATCTGCATTTGAAGTTAACATAGTGATTCTTACAGTCTGCAGTTTTTTAGTTCATAACATGGTGTATGTCCTCGTGAGTTACACTACGGTAATACACTAGAGGAAGAAAGAATGAAAGTATATCAGGTGCATTTTATTGGGAGGAAAATTTCTATGGAATACTGTTTTATTATTGAGCACGTTGCCCCATTTTTTGATTCTGCTCTGCTTATTCTCAGTCTGAGCTAAAATATTCTAGATGTTTCATAGTCTGGCCCTTATATATCTATCTAATCTCATATCTAGTTATTGATAGAAGTGAATCTTCTCTTAGAAGGCATACCAGTGCCTACACTTTGGTTATTCCTACTCCTGCTGCCACAATCCATAATCCCTACCCTGATAACAATCTTATTGTGAAAGAGTAAGCTTTGAGTTTTTCAAGAAGGCTTCTTTGCCTTGGGTGAATTTTTATTGTTCTTGCTGACTTCATACAGCTTTGCATGTGAATTTGATATCTTTTATCATTCTATGTCACTTTTTTAGGGAAATATTAGGTTCTTTGAGAATATGAAGGTATCTTATAATTTCCTTTATCCCTGAATAAATTCTTTACTGAATAAAAATGGCCAAAGACCAGTTATTAACAGGTTTCAAAATATAAGTGTTTTGTAGTAAAGGAGAAAGTACAGAAAGAAGCCAGAACTTTGAGAGAAGACAAAGATATATAAGTTTATATGCATATGAGAGTAAAAGTGTTAGTCACTCAGTCATGTCTGACACTTTGCGGCCACATGGACTGTAGCCCACCAGGCTCCTCTGTCCATGGAATTCTCCAGGCAAGAATACTGGAGTGGGTATCCATTCCCTTCTCTAGGAGATATTACCAACCCAGGGATCGAACCCAGGTCTCCTGCATTGCAGGCATATTCTTTAATGTCTGAGCCGCCAGTGAAGCCTGTGTGTGTGTGTGTGTGTGTGTGTGTGTGTGTGTGTGTGTGTGTATAATCTGTAAATTCATATATTTTTCTAATTAATATTAAAATGTTGTATCTAGCTCTTTTTTCCCTACCACTCTCCCAGCCCTTCATTGCCTTGGTTTTTTCCCTATCTGGTGAAGACTTCAGGGTGCTTCACTGCATTCTTTTGACATTTCTTTCAAAATTTTTGCTTTCTTTTCTTTCAGAGTTTCCTGCCTACAGTTCCTCTACTCTAGGTCACCTCTGGTCTTCAGAAAATTAAGCAGAGGCTCTAGGTCACCTGTGGTCCTCAGGAAATTGAGCAGAGACGCTAGATCATCTCTGGTCCTCAGGAAATTGAGCAGAGACTCTAGATCACCTCTGGTCCTCAGGAAATTGAGCAGAGACTCTAGGTCACCTCTGGTCCTCAGGAAATTGAGCAGAGACTCTAGGTCACCTCCAGTCCTCAGGAAAATTGAGCAGAGACTCTAGGTCACCTCCGGTCCTCAGGAAAATTGAGCAGAGAGTGTTGTAACATTAAACTGATAGTGCACTGATGTATTTCTCTAGATTCAGCAGCTCTTTGTGTTGCTTTGGAATCATTTTAGATATTCTTTCTTCAGTGTTCAGTGAATTTCATCAAACTCCACTGAATTGCCCCTGCCCACTTTTTTCTAAGAGGAAATCTTGCATCCTATCTCACTGGGAAAAGTGGAAGTTTTTAGATATGAAATTCCTAGTTGTCCTGCATTTATGCATGCAGATACATATTTATGTGTACCAATGTTCCCTTTCTCCCAGTTAGAATGAAGAGGTAATCCTTCTGTTCCAGATTGAACTACTTGTCTGCTCTTGATTCTGTCCCCATCTGGTGTTTTGTTTTGTTTTTTTAAGAACCATTGCTTCATTTGTTGTTGTTGTCTTCCTTTCTATTGGTACCTTTCCTTGCATTCTCTAAACCTGCTCATATTTTTCATATAAAAAACTGAGCAATTTCATATGTACCTTACTTCTCTTTGCTTTTCTTAAAACTATTGAATGTATACCCAGGCCCCATTTCTTTATCTCCTGTTCACTTCTCAACCATGGAAATGAGACTTTTATTTCTGCTACTCCATGGTCTTCCCATTAACTTTCTCTTCTTTCTTGCCCTCAGTTTACAGCATTTGCCTCTCTTGACTCTTTCCCTCATCTTCCTGGTACCATTCATTCTCATCTAACACATTTGTCTTAGTCACTTGAAAGGCTCTTTTTATGTCTGTACTTTAAAAAATTTTGATCTTTGCTTTTTTTCAGCTTAGTCTACCTGTTATCTCTTAAGGGAGCCCGTCCACTCTCATGGTTTCAAATATTAGATATTTTTATATGTAAATGATCACTCTGAATTAAGTCTGTATTCCTTTCCTGAGTCCCAGACCCATGTACTCATACTTAGTATTCTATTTGGAAGATCCTTGGGAATGTCAATATTAAAATATCAAGGACTGAAATCATTATTATCTTTCTAAACATTTTTTCTTCAGAATTAAAAAGAAGAATTTACTATGTACTCAGGAACTTGAGAATTTTTTTAAATCTTTTCATGGTCTGCATGTAATTCTAGCTAAGGCACATTGATTTATTTCCTTGAACATTTACTTTTGTCTCATCTTCTTCATTCTTTTTTCTAATGGATGCTTTTGCTCATGATTTTCCTAATGAGTGTTGCTTTAAGCCTTGACCTTCTTCCATTCACCTTTCCATGTTGCCGTCAGTCAGTTTTCCACAAGCATATTTGATTACTTTTCTGCTTGAAACCCTTTAATGTCATCCCGGTTGCCTCTATAATAAAGCCCATCCTCTTTCTGCAGCTCAGTCCTGATACGTTGCTGCTGTCCTCTGGCCATTTGTTTCTCCCACTTATCCTCCCGGTGCTCTGTTCACATCAGGCTGTTTGCCATTAGAAGCCTGATTTTTCACTCTTCTTGGTTTTTGACACCAGCAAATAGTTCAAGGTCTTATGTAAAACAGGTACTCAGTAGATCTTGAATGTATGGATGAATGAGTGAATAAATGATATATGTTAGAAGGTGCCTTTATTTTAGCAATTCTAGTTTCATCTGCAAACATGATTATAAGTATGATTGTGTTACTGGCCTTTAATTGGTGGAATTATGCAGTAATAATGTTTTATATTGAGTTCCTTCCTTCCTTAATTCAAAGTCTCTTTATAATGACAGATAACTAACAATCTTATGGTATTTGTTTTAGAATGGTCACTGTATGCCCATTATACTTTTCTGAGGTTTGATCAATTTTATAATGAATGCTTTTCTTCAGATTTAAGTGTATTAAAGTATCTTGGGAAACAGTAAAGGATTTTGAAAGAAATTTATACCAAGTGTCTTCATTATAGACTACAACCTTGTTTAATGTTCAGAGAGAAATAAAAACAGGTACTATGAAATATAATAGCATTAAAACAAATGTAATTGTTTTTCTTTCAAGGGATTAAGCAGAAAACTTTCTACTACTCAGGAAAAGAATTACAATACATTTATTTCATTCACTCACTGAGCCTTTTGGGAAGATTGCTGATCTATACCCAAGGCCGAAAGCTATTTCCTATAAAGTTGAAGACTAGAAAAGGTAAGTGCAATTAGGAGATATTAATATGTTCAGATATGATAAAATTTGTGCTATGATTTTTTTAAAGTTTAGAGATTTGGCTTGGTCTCTCCTAGGATACTGAGCAAGATACCTTTCAGTCTGCTGACAGGCTTATGTAAAGTGTTGTTATTGTTTTTTTTTCCCCCCAGTATGTACTTCTTCCTACTTGTGTAATTCTGTTTCCCCTGTCTTGAATGTTTTCCTTATTTTTTTTCTCTGCTTTTTAAAATCCTAAATATATTGGATGATTCAAGTCTGGATTCAGAACTAGAAGTCCTTGTTCTGATTCGGCTAAAAACTAGCTGTGATCTTTAGGCAACTATGTCTGATTTATTCTTCTGGATATAATCTTGTATTATAGACCCTTTTTTCCTAATTGTCCCATAGTCTCTATGAAAACTCAGATTAGGAGGATGGATGATTAGTTAAAAATTTTCTAACTTGTAAACATATGCTAGAAAATGACTTTCTTTTTCTTCCTTTTTGAAGATTCAGTATCCCTTACAGATCTTCTGGTTCTGTTTACCCAACTTATCTATCATTCACCAACTTGTCCAAAGATGACATCACCTGGTCATTTAGGTAATCTGCTTCTATTATAAATAGAGAAATAGAAACCATGGAAAAATATTTTATTTTCTGGATGTGTTGACAGACCTCATTTGGTAAAGAGATTTCATTGAGATAGCATTATTCATAATGAATTACATTGGTCCTGTCAAGTATTTGCTTAGTGAATTTATGGAGTATGGAATATTAGAGTATAAATTAAGAACTTTAGTATTTTTATGTTGTATATTACCAGGAAAACCATACATTACTAACTTTTGGTTCCTTAATTTCTTCATGTAAAACACTGTTTTGTTCAGTATATTAGGAGGCAAATATCTGCAAATGTTAATTTATGAAACTAAAAATACCACATTAATTTTGGGACTGTTCTCTATATTTATTTATATCTGCGTCTTCCTGAATATATATATTTTTAAAAGTCTTAAAAATGTTCATTTATTTCATTGGTTTTATGCTAACACAAGAAATATGCTAGTTTCCATTACAGTTTCTCCTCTGCTTTCTTTTTGGCTGTGTTTTGTATTTTTTAATGATTCTAGTTTTCTCCCAGGCTTGACACCTGAATATACTTTCTTCTTTTTTTAAGAAAAAGAAGAAAAGTGAATGCAATAAGAAAGGTGTTTGCCAGGAGGGGAGAAGTTGTGAATTTGCTTCAAACCACTTCCTCACTATCAAGCAGAGCTTTAATGTCAAAACAGCAAATGATCTAATGATGTCTTCTGGTGTTTATAATGTCATTTACTTTCATTAAATTGAAGATACATTAAGCAAATATTCTCAAGTTTCAGGTCATAATTTGGTAATAAATCATCCTCTGAGCATTGAAATTTATGGTTTTTAAACTCTTTAATTAACCTTGATGAGCTTTTTGAAACAGCAATAGCTAACACAGAAACAAAAGATGTAAATAATGTCTTATTAAATTTTCAAAAAATACTTCTTCTTTATCAGAGAATTACTCTCCTGCAAGTATGGCAACTGAGGTTCTGTGTATACTCTGTGATCAGAAAGAATGTGCAATTGAATGCTTATATAACAACACTGTGATTGAGGCTCTTCTTCAGCCTATTCATAACTTAATGAAAGGAACTAAGGTTGGTAATAAAGAGTCTCTTAATTGGGTATTAGTGAATATTCAGTGGGACTTCTAAATTTGATCATTTGAAGTATTATACCATTTTCCATATAAATGTATTTTAAATCTTACTTCATACAGTTAGTTGATTTTAGTTATGACAGTGTCAGGGAAAAGTCCATATAACATCTTAATCTTTTTTTCTGGTCAAACTTAGATATGACTGTAAGGACTGAAGTTATCTATTAAGATATTTGTTTTATAAATCTTTTAAGTCTTATGAATACTTTGTTGTTTGTTTTAATGAAAACTGTATAGCCTTTGGAAATATTTTCCTGGAGTCAGCTTTTTAAAATATGAAGAACAAGTATTATTTTAGATAAACTTATAAGCATCCCAGTTCTGAACATATGTATGTCTCTGCAGTTTGTGCAATATATTACCTTACATTATATACTGTATCCATCACACCTGAGGCTGAAAGAAACTGCTTAATGTCAGACATTAAAAGGTGGAAGAGTTGATACCATTACCACTAATGCAGTCTGTCTAATATATCTCTCCACTCCTGTGACTAAATTTCTGGGAAATGACTTAAAGCCTTAGCAATAGACTAAAGGTTTTCGATTTTCCGGGTCTGCATTTTGTAGTGTTTTTATTGATTTCTTCTCCCTTTGCCCCCCTCTCAGTGGGATGGGCAACTGTTCACCCACTCACATATTCATCATTTATTGCTCATTCAGAAAGCATTAAACATTTTTGTGAATGTGGTACAAAGTATGGAATTCTGGGAAAGTAAGTGGTTATAATGAAAATATTTTGATCTTAGTCAGCCTCAGGAAAACAGAATGATCAGAGAAGAAATAAATAGATCATAATATACAACTTAATATTATAGAATGCCATAACATAAATTTCAAAATGTAAACCACATACCAGAGCTAAGAAACATACTCCTGGATCTTGAACCATAGCTATTACTTCTTAGCTTTCATCTATCTATCTTTAACTTTCTGTTTTATTTTGGCATCTTTCTTTTACCTGTAAATGTGTTGGGATGGGGGAAACTCTTGATTACACAGTGCACAATTTTAACTACCAGCTTATATCTGGTCTTTTTAACAATAAGCTTTTAATTATGGCAGGTTACCTTTCTTGTCTTGGCTCCTTCTCTTCCCATTGGTTCTCAACTCATTGTATTATAATTGCCTGCATCATATCACTGATGAAGCTTTGATTGCAGTTGCCTGTAATTTTAAAACATGTAACTTTTCAGATTTGATCTTTAACATAGTAGATCACTTCTGAAATTATGTTTTCTTAGCTTTCCTACAATCTTTCTGTTTTTTTCTGTCCCTTTCTAAACATTCTTTGTTACCTCTGTGGTTTCCTTTCCAAGTCCCTGCTGTCTTCAGTGATTTAGGACCTGGTTCACTTTCCTTTCTCTTAGTGTGCTTTTCCTGGATGATTAGATCTCTTCAGCTCCAGACTTCTTTAGCTACCGACTAACTTCAGGTGCCTGCTGAACACCTTTTTTTGTTATTTATTCCATGAGCCAAACTCAGCATTTTCAAAACAGTATTTTTTTTCTGCCCTTGCTCTGTTCTGTAAATGGGAACTCCTTCATTCTCTACATTCAATTTGTATTTAAGGCCTATAGATTTTTTTCCCCCTGCATATGGCTAAAATCCAGGTATTTCTCTTAATCCCCGCTGTCTTTGCTTTTGTTTGTGTGTGCGCATGCATACTCAGTCAATTCCTACTCTTTGTGACCCCAGGGACGGTTGCCCACCGGCCAGACTCCTCTGTGCATGGGATTTTCCCAGGGAGATAATGGGAGTGGGTTGCCATTTCCTCCTCTGTGGGATTTTCCCAACCCAGAGATCAAATGCGCATCTCCAGAATCTCCTGTATTGCAGGCGGATTCTGTACTGCTGAGCCACAAGTGTAGGTATTAACTTTTGTTTAAGCCCTGATAATTTCTTGCTTGGAATATACACATTTTTTCTTGTTCAGTTTTTCCACTTTCCAGCCTATTCCTATTTTGCCACTAAGGCTACTTGATGCTTGCTGGATAAACTTCAGACTTTTCAACTAGACATTTATATTGAGTGTTCCATTTTATATTGTACCTGTTTCTTTCCTGTATATTCCAGTTATAAGAGATCATTTGCATTTTCTAAGTCAGGTTATAGTATTTCCCTATGTTCAAACACTTTTTCCTTGCCATGGAAAGTCTTTAACTTGGTCTGTTTGTTCTTCAGACCACAGTTAATTGTATCTTGAAATTTTCTCTCAGTTCTCCCTGACAGATTTAGGTGTTTGTCTATATTCTCATATTATGTACTTCTGTAATTATACCTAAGTTGCAGTGATTCTTGAGAGTAAAAAACAACTGTCTGGCACATAATAGACATTCATTATCTCACTTAAGACATTGAACACTACCCACTGAGCCACCGCTGCATCACTGGCTCTGTGCTGGGTAGTTGAAATGTAGAAGTGAATAAGACATGGTCATTGCTTCTTAAGGAACCTGCTCTAATAGGAAAGACAGAATATTAAACAAATAAAATATTGAAAATGAGGAAAAAGAAAGTTTATGAATGAAGGAAAGTAGAGAAGTTCTTTTAAGAAAGATATTTAGTGTGAAAGTAACAAATTAAACCTTAGATCATCATGAACTAGAACATCTAGATCATCTAGACCCCGCATTAGTTGAACTAACCTACTGAATTTTTTAGAATGTATTGGTTGCAATGTGTTTTTTGTTCAGTCACTAAGTCATGTCCGACTCTTTGCAACCCCATGGCTACAGCATGCCAGGCTCCTCTGTCCTCCACTCTCCCAGAGTTTGCTCAAATTCATGTCCACTGAGTCAGTGATGCCATCCAGCCATCTCATCCTCTGTCACCCCTTTCTCCTTTTGCCTTCAGTTTTTTCCCAGCATCAGTGTCTTTTCCAGTGAGTAGGCTCTTTACTATCAGGTGGCCAACATATTGGAGCTTCAGCTTCAGATCAGTCCTTCAAATGAATATTCAGGGTTGATTTCCTTTAGGATTGACTGGTTTGATCTCCTTTGCTGTCCAAGGGAGTCTCAAGAGTCTTCTCTAGAATTACAGTTCAAAAGCATCAATTCTGTGGCATTCAGCCTGTGATCCAACTCTCTCATCCGTACATGACTACTGGAAAATCATAGCTTTGACTATACGGACCTTTGTTGGCAAAGTGACATCTCTGCTTATTAATACACTGTCTAGATTTGTCATAGTTTTCCTTTGAAGGAGCAAGCATCTTTTAATTTCATGACTGCAGTCACTGTATAGATATATTCAAAATTATCGTAGAGAGTAGGTGCATTGCATCCATGTAGGTACAGGTGCATAAGTAGGTCCCAGAAAGAATAGAAACTTTAGTAGAATTAGACTTCTAGATAGGCTCTAGCACTGACACGACTCTCTAGCTTTTAGTATTTCCTTTGTACTAATTTGCTATATACTGGTAAAACTAGTTTTACTGTTTTTAACAATAAAAAATGGGGAAATATGATCAGTTCCACTTACGTTTTCTCATTAGTTGACATCATTAGCTATTGGCCAACTCATGAATTGATAGTCCTTGGTCACACCTACAACTAACTCATGACCCAATCAGTTACAGGAAAAGATGATGTCCCTTAGAAAAGATGGTAGTATGTTATATAGCATGTACAATGAAATTAGATCAGATATAGCCCAGTGAGTGAGAAGTAAAGGGCAAAGAAAAAGAGCTACTGCATTTGTCATCTAGAATTATATGCATGTAAAACTGTAATAGCAGCAATTGTTTCAGCTGTCTTAATAAACAGTAATAGCTTTGGGTAAAAAGTATGTATGTTTTTGCCTTATCAACTGTGCTAGTATGAGAATATAATCTAATGATGCATTTAATTCAGACATATTTCACAGCCTAACAATCATTAACTTTCTCTTTTGTTGTGATAATATAACTTTATTAGATTACAGTACCATCCTTGAATGTTAGTCTGTGATATGTTAGCATGTCATAAAATTATATGATATCTTTAACATACAGGCTGCTCCAAATTGCTCTGAAACAGCTTTAATTCATATAGCTCATATTTTGGCAAGAATTGCATCTGTGGAAGAAGGACTTACCCTACTACTTTATGGAGAAAATATGAACTCTTCTGAAGAAAAAAGGTATGTTTCTGTTTTGAATAATTTTTGGAATTTTTTAGTATGTTTTCTCAAAACTGATTTAAAGTTTCCAAAAATCTTGTCATATATTAATGAAAATTGCGATAATTATTCTAGATAGTTATCTAGTTAGGTTTCTTGATCAACTAGTAACATATTAGATCATCAGAAATTTGAAGGAATAGCCAGGATTATGAATTCTACAGGCAGAGTAGGTCTTGATATCTGTAACTTCAAAAGAAAACTAGAATGGTTCACGCTGCATAGGATTGTTTTTGCTCCCTTGGACTGTATTCTTGGAACTTCTAAAGCCACAAATGACTGATTTTAAGTTAAACCATACAAAGGAAAGCTAACTACTTCCCCATCTTCCTTCTCTAACCCTTATTCAGTTCTATCACCTGGGTCAGCCAGTGGTAACATTATGGTCATGCTGCTAGACTTTCTCTGCACCTGGAATGATGCATCAAATATATATGTTCAGTCATAGGATGCTTTCTTTTCAAAAATGGTATATACGTTACTTTTTTGGGGGGTTTTGTATGGAACCATAACCTCTTCCTAGGTGAATATAGAATGAAACATTTTTAAAAGCTCTATAATACATTTTTGTATGACTTTACCATAATTTATTCAAATTTCTCTACATTATTGGATATTAGGTTGTGTCCATGATTTTGCCTCCACAAATAACACCACAATGAGTGTCCTTTTATTCTATTGGTATGGTAGATTACATTAATTGATTTTTTTTGAATATTGAACCACCTTGCATACCTAGAATATTTCTTTTTATATATTGTTAGATATGATTTACTAATATTTAAGGATTTTTGTCTGCATTTATGAGAGAGATTAGTCTGGTTTTCGGGATTCTTGTCTAGCCTTACTGTAACACTGGTCTCATAATTTAGGAAATATTCTACTTCTAGCTTTTGGAAGAGATTTGGCATAATTTGTTAAATGTTTGATAGAATTCACCAGTGTACCTATTTGGGCAAAGTGTTTTCTATTTAGGAAGTTTATTATTTATTCTATTTCTTTAATAGGTAGGCATATTCAGATTTGTTTGTGTTTTGGCAGGTTGTGTCTTTCGAGGAACTGGTCCACTTATCTAAGTTTTCTAATTTGTGGGCATAGACTTTTTATTGATATATTTGTTTTTTTACAGTATCCCTTTATTGATATATTTGTTTTTTTACAGTATTCCTTTATTACCTATTTAAAATCAATGGGATTAGTAGAGATAGCCTCTCATATTATTAATTTATGTCTTTTTTCCTCTCCTAACCTCGTTAGTCTTTTCACTTTTACTGATCTTTGAAAAGACTAGCTTTCCACCCCCAACTCATTTCCTGTTTTAATTTCATTGATTTCTGTTCTAATTTTTATATTCTGCTTTGTTTTGGATTTAATTTCATTTTCTATGGTGAAAGTTTAGATTATTGAATTTTAGAGCATCTTTCTACTATATGCATTCAGTTCTGTAAACTTCCCCTTCTAAGCACTGCTTTTGCTACATCCAACAAATGAGTTGTGTTTTCATTTTCATTAGTTCAAGATATTTTTAGACTTATCTGGAGACTTCTTTGACCTATGAGCTATAGTTCTGAGAGCATATTTTGTATGATTGATATTTTTAGTTTGTTAAAATGTGTTTTATGGCCCAGAATGTGATCTCTCTTAGTGAATGTTCTGTATGAGCTTAAGGAAAATGTATATCCTGCTACTGGAAGTATTCTGTAGGTACCAATTATATGCTGTTGGTAGTTTGTGGTGTTCAGTTCAGCTATGTGTTCATGCTGGATCTGTCAATGACTGACAGAAAAGTGCTGAAATTTCAGACTGGATCAGTGAATTCATCTTTTTCTCCTTGCAATTCTGTTAATTTTTCCTTAATGTATTTTGACACTGTCAGGTACACATTAAGGATTGTTACATCTTTTTGCAAAATTGACCCCCTTTATTATGTAATATGCCGTTTGGGTAATTTTCCTTGCTGTGATGTCTGAAATTAATATAGCTAATTGAGATTTCTCTTGATCATCAGCATGATGTCTTTATCCTTTTACTTTTAATCTGTCTTTATCATTATATTTAATAGGCTTCTATAGATACCACATAACTGGATCTTGTTTTTTTAATCTACTCTGATAGTCTTTCTTTTAATTGATCCTTGTCATTTAGAGTGATGTATGATATGATTGGATTAATGTTTACCATATTTGTTACTGTTTTCTATTTTGCCTTTGTTCTTCCTTTTTTTGTGTGTTCCAAATTTTTCCTGCCATCTGTTATTATTTTTTTCCATCATGTGTTTTAATATGTTTATATCTGGGAACATATTGTCTTGCTGATAATAGTCACACAGGATCAAAGTCTCTGCATGAGGTTGGGGGGGTTGGTAACCATTTAATCCTCACAGTGACTAAGGAAGAGGCCTCTATGTTTATCTCTATTATATAGATGGAAACATTGAGGCTTGGATTTCTATAACTGTGATTCAGTATTAATAGAAGAGAAGCATAATTCTTGTTTCTAATTGTTTTAATTTTGACTATTCAATTTTTCTGGATCCTAAATTACTCATTTTTTCCTACATTCCTAAACTTTGTTACTTATCATACCTGTTTTTTTCCTCCTTGTCCTTGATGGCTACAAGAGCCTTCTGAAAATTTTGTTTACTGTTGCATTTTAATATTTCAGAAGGGAGTAGATGTGAATGTAATGTGTTCAGTCTGACATATTTTTTAACCTGGAAGCCTTTTCTTATCCATATGAATTCTTTTAAAATTAGGAAGACTAACTCTTTGCCATGAGTTCTAAGGTTCTTTTTATTGTTCATCACTTCCCTATTTTTTTCTTTTATATAGACATCATTTAATTGTATGTAGTTAATTTTCTCCCATTATTATCATTATGATTTCTAGGTTTCTTTTTTTTAGGCATCTCCCTTACATTGAAGTTAAACAGAAAAGACATAAAATGTTAGAATTTCTTCTGAATCCTCATTGTGCAGTGGTTTAGAGTTTCTAACTTTATTAGGGAAAGAATAGAAACATCCCAGGTGTTCAATCACAAGAGGCTAATAGATTGAATTATAATTATGCAAAGGAGTGCTTAGCAGTACTGAGAAGGGGATGCTGCTGCTGCTGCTACTAAGTTGCTTCAGTCGTGTCCAACTCTGTGCGACCCCACAGACGGCAGCCCACCAGGCTCCCCTGTCCCTGGAATTTTCCAGGCAAAAACACTGGAGTGGGTTGCCATTTCCTTCTCCAATGCATGAAACTGAAAAGTGAAAGTGAAGTCGCTCAGTTGTGTCCAACTCGTGGCGACCCCATGGGCTGCAGCCTACCAGGCTCCTCCATCCATGGGATTTTCCAGGCAAGCGTACTGGAGTGGGGTGCCATTGCCTTCTCCGGAAAAGGTTTTGAGAATTTTTTTTTATGTACGGCTATAGAGTTGTCATCAGGATATGTAAAGTGAAAAAACAAAACAGAAGAAAGTTTATAGAATATTACCTTTTATATAGTAGAAGGGAATATGAATAAATAAAATTATATTTGTATTATTTTCAAAAGGAAATGATAGAAGAGTAGTAATAGCTTTAGGGGAAAGAAAAGCAATAGTTTAGAGGAAAGGAAAAAAATATTGGATTAAGAGACATAGATATAAGATATCTGGGATTATTCCTTGATTGTACCTAGATTTGACTTTGGAATCATGAATATGTTTTATATACTAAATGTTAAAGTTAAAAAGTAGAATTAAAAAAAATGTAAAACAAATGGAGAAATAAGTGAGCTTTACTACCAAACAGTCAAGTTAGTGACATACCCATGCAGAGAAAGCAGTTCAATCAAATTAGGTCACTTGAAATGCATTGTTTTGGTATCATCTTTTAGTCCTACAGGTGCTCATCTAATTGCCCAGTTTTCGAAAAAACTTCTTGATGAAGATATTTCTATTTTTTCTGGATCAGAGATGTTTCCTGTGGTTAAAGGAGCTTTTACTTCTGTGTGTCGTCAAATATACAGTACATGTGAAGGCTTACAGGTGTTAATTCCTTATAGTTTGCATGAATCTATAGCAAAGGCTTGGAAGAAGGTAAGTATTTTCAATCTTTTTTCTCCCCTGAAAATCTTTATTTTGGATATGTTCAGTATTATAATATTATACTGCAGTTAAAATATTTTACTGAACTTCTTTAGCATCACAGTACTCCAAAGGACATAATGATTTCTAACTTGTCAAAAGATGACTTCAGTACATCCTGTCCCTGTAGGATAGAGCTCTACAACTTAACTGGCGCTGCAGTCTTGTCTTCTGGTTATTGTTGTTGTTCGGTTGCTCAGTTGTGTCTGACTCTTTGAGACCCCATAGACTGTAGCATGCCAAGCTTTCCTGTCTTTCACCATCTCCTGGAGTTTGTTCAAGTCATGTCCATTGAGTCAGTGATGTCATCCAACCATCTCATCCTCTGTCATCGCCTTCTCCTGCCTTCAGTCTTTCCCAGCATCATTGTCTTTTCTAATGATTCATCTCTTCTCATTAGAAGCATCAAGTGGCCAAAGTATTGGAGCTTCAGCTTCAGCATCTGTCCTTCCAGTGAATATTCAGGATTGATTTCCTTTCGGATTGACTGGTTTGATCTCCTTGCTGTCCAAGGGACTTTCAAGAGTCTTCTCCAACACCACAGTTCAAAAGCATCTATTCCTTGGCACTCTGCTTTCTTTATGGTCCAATTTCACATTCATTCTTGCCTACTGGAAAAACCATAGCTTTGAATAGACGGACCTTTGTTGGTAAAGTAATGTGTCTACTTTTTAATATGCTGTCTAGGATTGTCATAGCTTTTCTTCCAAGGAATAAGCATCTTTTAATTTCATAGCTGCAGTCACCATCTACAGTCATTTTGGAGCCCCCAAAAGTAAAAGTCTGTCACTGTTTCCATTGTTTCCCGTCTGTTTGTCATGAAGTGATGGGATCAGATGCCGTGATCTTCATTTTTTGAATGTTGAGTTTTAAGCCAGCTTTTTTCACTCTCCTCTTTCACTTTCATCAAGAGACTCTTTAGTTCCTCTTCAGTTTCTTCCATTAGAGTAGTGTCATCTGCATATTTGATGTTATTGATATTTCTCCTAGCAATTTTGATTCCAGCTTGTGCTTCATCAGCCTGGCATTTCTCATGATGTATTTTGCATATAAAGTAAATAAGCAGAGTGACAGCCTTAACATACTCCTGTCCGAATTTGGAAACAGTCCATTGTTCCATGTCCAGTTCTAACTGTTGCTTCTTGACCTGCATACAGGTTTCGCAGGAGGCAGATAAGGTGGTCGGGTATTCCCATCTCTTGAAGAATTTTCCACAGTTTGTTGTGATCCACACAGTCACAGGCTTTAGTGTAATCAATGAAGCAGAAGTAGATGTTTTTCTGGAATTCTCTTGCTTTTTTTATGATCCAACAGATGTTGGCAATTTTATCTCTGGTTCCTCTGCCTTTTCTTAATCCAGCTTGAACACCTGGAAGTTCTAGGTTCATGTACTGTTGCAGGCTGGCTTGGAGAATTTTGAGCATTACTTGCTAGAGTGTGAGATGAGTGCACTGTGCAGTAGTTTGAAGATTCTTTGGCATTGCCTTTCTTTGGGATTGCAATGAAAACTGACCTTTTCCAGTCCTGTGGCCACTGCTGAGTTTTCCAAATTTGCTGGCATATTGAGTGCAGCACTTCAGAGCATGATCTTTTAAGATTTGAAATAGCTCAGCTGGAATTCCTTTACCCCCAGTAGCTTTGTTCGTAGTGATGCTTCCTAAGGCCCACTTGACTTTGGACACCAGGATGTCTGGCTCTAGATGAGTGCTCATACCCTTGTGGTTATGTGGGTCATGAAGATCTTTTTGCATAGTTCCTCTGTGCATTCTTGCCACATCTTCTTAATATCTTCTGCTTCTGTCATGTCCATACCATTTCTGTCCTTTATTGTGCCCAACTTTGCATGAAATGTTCCCTTGTATCTCTAATTTTCTTGAAGAGATCTCTAGTCTTCCCATTCTATTTTTTCCTCTATTTCTTTGCATTGATCACTTGGGAAGCCTTTCTTATTTCTCCTTGCTCTTCTTTGTAACTCTGTATTCAGATAGATATATCTTTCCTTTTCTCGTTTGCCTTTCACTCCTCTTCTTTTTTCAGCCTCCTCAGACAACTGTTTGCCTTCTTATTTTTTTTTTTTTTTTTTGTGCACTTCTTTTTCTTGGATATGATTTTGATCACTGCCTCCTGTACAGTGTTAATGAACCTTATTCCATAGTTCTTCAGGCACTCTGTCAGATCTAATCCCTTAAGTCTATTTGCCAATTCTACTGTATAATCATAAGGGATTTGATTTAGGTCATACTTGAATGGTCTAGTGGTTTTCCGTACTTTACTTCAAGTTAAGTCTGGGTTTGGCAATAAGGAGTTCATGATCTGAGCCACAATAAGCTCCCGGTCTTGTTTTTGCTGACTGTATAGAGCTTTTCTGTCTTTGGACTACAAAGACTATAATCAATCAGTCTAGTTTTGGTATTGATTCTGGTGATGTTCATGTGTAGAGTCCTCTCTTCTGTGGTTGGAAGCATTGTTTGCTATGACCAGTGCATTGTCTTGGTAAAATTCTGTTAGCCTTTGCCTTGCTTTCATTTCTTCAGGTAAAAGGGACTTCAAATAGACTATCTCTATATAGATTTGGAGAAGGCAATAGCAACCCACTCCAGTACTCTTGCCTGGAAAATCCCATGGACAGGGAAGCCTGGTGGACTGCAGTCCATGGAATCGCAAAGAGTCGGACATGACTGCGCGGCTTTACTTTCACTTTTCACTTTCATGCATTGGAGAAGGAAATGGCAACCCACTCCAGTATTCTTGCCTGGAGAATCCCAGGGATGGGGGAGCCTGGTGGGCTGCCGCCTATGGGGTCAGACAGAGGCAGACACGACTTATCAGCATATAGATTTACTCTTTGTAAGTTATTTCTGGGCAGTTTTTACAGATAGCTGGGTTTTTGTTATGGACACTGGATATCATAATGGAGCAATATTCAAATATAGTGTATATCAATACCTTCCCCCTACATTATCTATGTGCCTTATTTGTGAATTACTTTACGTGATATTTAAGAATCAAATAATTTAAAATTTGCAAGTAATTTAATCTTTAATTACAGTAAAAATATAAAGATATAGCTTGACAGCTTATGAGTAATAGTATAAGTAAGAAAAATGTGTTATTTCTTATATTTTAGACAAGTCTGCTATCAGAAAGAATTCCTACTCCAGTAGAGGGTTCTGATTCTGTTTCTTTGGTTAGCCAGGAATCCCAGAACATGTAAGTATGATTGATTTACGCTCATCTGTTTTTTCACATTTGCTGAAATAATTTTAAAATGAGAAATGTATAGATACTGTGGCAAAAATCAAAGAAAAGTTCATCTAGGGGAAACTTTAGAGATCATATATACTTGTATTTTTTATAAGAGGAAAAACTAGCAGTATTTATTATATTTCAGCCTGTATTTACATTTGGAGATAGGAAATGTGACATGTTAGAGTGCTTTCAGAAAACTTGGAAAATTACCAAATACTAAAATTAGAAATTCAGTAGAACTTTTCAAATGGCCAATGAAGTCTGTTACATTTAAACTATAACTTCAAAATGTGTGGGAGTACCGTTTAATTAGATTTTGGCATTGGAGAATTCTTTAAATCATTATTTATACTAATTTTTAAAAAAAGTTTATTTATTTATTTTTGGCTGTGCTGGGTCTTTGTTGCCCTGTACAAAGACTAGTTGCTGTGATCAGGAGCTACTCTCTAGTTGCAGTGCGCAGGCTTCCCTTTCTGGTGACTTCTCTTGTTGTGGAGCACTGGCTTTAGGGCCCAGGGGCTCAGTAATTGTGTCCCATGGCCTTAGTTGCCCTGTTGCATGTGGGATCTTGCCAGAGCAGGGATGGAACCCTTGCATTGGCAGGCGGATTCTCAACCACTGGACCACCAGGGAAGTTCTATACTAATTTTTTAATTTAGATGTTTTCATATTTTTTTCCATAGTTATCAATCGGATATGGAGTCAGATTAATGGGAACTATATATACATATTTTCTTTTTTTTTCTTAGGGTCATGTATTCATGGAGTCTCTTTTTAATTGAGTATTGGCATAATCTGAAAAAATAATTAGAGTTTTAAGTGGTAGTCTAAAGAAATTGAAAAAAAAACATAAACATTTATCTTTAGATAGGCATTGTTTAACTAAAAAAAAAACCAGTCAAACAAACAAAATCTTTTGCATTTCCTTAATGGTGTAATGCTTAACAAATAGTTAATTTTCTAAATGTCAGCTATAATTTTTTTTCTGATATAGTTGTGAAACTTAAATCAGCTACTATTTTTTCTTTGCATGAAGGGGTGAGTAAAAATGTTGCTACAATTAATTTTTATGTCTGTTTTCTTTGATTTATGATTTATTGTCTTCATTCATGCATTCATTTTCTACTCATGTGTTTAGGTATTTATTGGACTGAGTGCTTTGCCAAGTTCTGTGGATGCCTACATACCTTAGAGAACTTATTATATAGTATAAAATACAAATAAGTAAATACAATATGGCAATATAGTATGCTAAATTTATGATACAAATCATAGAGGGTTCATACAGGCTAACTTGGGGAAATCTTTCCAGAAGAAGTTACAATTAAAGTAAGTTAAAATGAATATATGAATATTAATTGTCTAGAAGGGTAGAACATTATTTCCGGTGGAAGACATAGTGTGGTTAGTGGGCTGTAAGTGAGAGGGATCATGAAAGTGTTGTGAGTCCCTCAGTCATGTCTGACTCTTTGTGGTCCATAGACTGTAGCTCACCATGCTTTTCTGTGCGTAGAATTTTCAAGGCAAGGATACTGGAGTGGGTAGCCATTCCTTACTCCAGGGGATCTTCCTGACCCTGGGATCAAACCAGGTCTCCTGCATGGCAGACAGATTCTTTACATCCTGAGCCACCATAATCCATGCATTTAGCAGAAGATATTAAGAAAAGGTGGCAAGAATACACAGAAGAACTATACAGAAAAGGTCTTCCTGACCTAGATAACTGCAGTGGTGTGATCACTCACTTAGAGCCAGACATACTGGAATGCGAAATCCAATGGGTCTTAGGAAGCATCACTCCAAACAAAGCTAGTGAGGTAATGGAATTCCATTTGAGCTATTTCAAGTCCTAAAAGATGATGCTGTTAAAGTGCTGCACTCAGTATGCCAGCAAATTGGAAAACTCAGCAGTGGCCACAGGACTGGAAAAGGTCAGTTTTCATTCCAATCCCAAAGAAGGGCAGTGCCAAAGAATGTTCAAAATACTGCACAATTGCACTTATCTCACACAACAGCAAAGTAATGCTCAAAATTCTCCAAGCCAGTCTACAGCAGTACATGAACCGAGAACTTCCAGATGTTCAAGGTGGATTTAGAAAAGGCAGAGGAAGCAGAGATCAAATTGCCAACATCTGTTGGAACATTGAAAAAAAGCAAGAGAGTTCCAGAGAAACATCTACTTCTGCTTTATTGACTATTCCAAAGACTTTGACTGTGTGGATCACAGCAAACTGAAAACTTCAAGAGCTGGGAATACTAGACCACCTTACATGCCTCCTAAGAAAACTGTATGCAGGTCAAGAAGCAAAAGTTAGAACTGGACATGGAACAACAAATTGTTTCCAAATTGGGAAAGGAGTACGTCAAGGCTACATATTGTCACCCCGCTTATTTACCTTATGTGCAGAGTATATCATGTGAACTTCCAAGCTGGATGAAGCACAAGCTGGAATGAAGATTGCTGGGAGAAATATCAATAACCTCAGATATGCAGATGACACCACCCTTTTGGCAGAAAGTCAAGAGGAACTGAAGAGCCTCTTGATGAAAGTGAAAGAGGAGAGTGAAAAAACTGACTTAAAACTCAGCATTCAAAAAATGAAGATCATGACATCCAGTCCCATCACTTCATGGCAAATAGATGAAGAAACAATGGAAACAGTGACAGACTTTATTTTCTTGGGCTCCAAAATCAGTGCAGATGGTAACTGCAACCATGAAATTAAAAGATGCTTGCTCCATGGAAGAAAAGCTATGACCAACCTAGACAGCATCTTAAAAAGCAGAGACATTACTTTGCCAGCAAAGGTCCATCTAGTCAAACCTGTGTTTTTTCCAGTAGTCATGTATGGATGTAAGAGTTTGACTATAAAGGAAGCTGAGTGCCAAAGAATTGATGCTTTTGAACTGTGGTGTTGGAGAAGACTCTTGGAGAGTCCATTGGACTGCAAGGAGATCTAACTAGTCAATCCTGAAGGAAATCAATCCTGAATATTCATTGAAAGGACTTATACTGAAGCTGAAACTCTTAAACTTTGGCCACCTATGTGAAGAACGGACTCATTGGAAAAGACCCTGATGCTGGGAAAGATTGAAGGTGGGAGGAGAAGAGGATGGCGGAGGATGAGATGGTTGGATGGCATCACTGACTCAGTGGACATGCGTTTGAATAAACTCCGGGAGTTGGTGATGGACAGGGAGGCCTAGCGTGCTGCAGTCCATGGGGTCCCAAAGAGTCGGACATGACTGAGCAACTGAACTGAACTGAACTGAACTGAACCTTTCTGTCCCAATCAACTGTCATAGACTTTCCTCACCCTCAGAGGCAGAGCTTACAAAGATCAACCATAACTGCATAGTAGAACAGAGCAGACTGTGCTTCCTACAGGTACCTGGGTTGCAAAGAAGTGCTGAATTTGGGGCGAGGCATCGCCTAGCCTAGCATTCTTAGGTCCTCCTACAAGTCTCCTGAGTCCCTTCTTCAAGGGTAAGAGTGAGTGATTAGGTGAAGAAAGCAAGCAGTGTTAAACTGGGGAATGTGCTCCATGTGTAAACTTGATGCTGGAGGAAAAGAAGTTTCCTTCAATCTGATATTACTCTTAGAAACAAAGGTTTAATGGCTTTTGATAAAATAAAACTGTTTGCATTTTTGTCATCAAAATACCTCATGTAGTTGAGTATCTCTTGTATTATATGAAACGTTGATATGTGTTGGGATTATTTTTCCTTTGTAGTTTGGTAACACTTGAGTGTAGAACCAGTTTGGTCAGTTAACTAGACTAGCCTTTCTCTGTCATGTAGCTGGTGCTTGATACCTTGGTTGAATGGGTAAAAGAATGAATAACATTTCTCCTACCATCAAGCACTAGTTTCTAAATAATGACATAGACCATAACATTTACTCAGTCTTACTGAAGAAGGTAAAATGAAAAGTTGCTAAAATCTATATTTTTGAGCCAGTGACAGACTAATGTGAGGTAGTTTGATTTTATTTCCTCACAGCATATGTTGGAGATTTCCTCTCCATCCTTTCATTTATTGGTGCTTATAGTACTACAGAGAAGGTAGAAGCTACTGTGTAGTCATCATAGGTGATGTCTCTAAATCTGGACGTTGAAATGCAACCCCAAATAAGATTTCTCAAGGCTAGTTTGATATCAGTGATTGCAATGAATACAGACTATATGGGACTTACCTAGTGGCTCAGATGGTAAAGAATCTGCCTGCAGTGCAGAGTCATAGGTTCGATCCTGGGTTGGGAAGATCCCCTGGAGAAGAGAATGGCAACCCACTCCGGTATTCTTGCCTGGAAAATCCCATGAACAGAGGAGCCTGGCAGGCTACAGTCCATGGGGTCTCGAAGTGTCGGACATGGCTGAGGGAGTAACGCTTTCACTTTTCACTTTCACAGACTACTTAGGGACCATCCTTAGGGTGACTGTAGAGAAGAACGTAGTCACAGAAAAACCAAAGATGCCCGCCCTGCCCTGACCTGTTACCACAGGGCTTTTGGTAAATCTCCGACAGGGAAGCAACAGGGATCTTTGGTCTGCAAAAACAGCCTATGAATAAACACCTAAAACTTAAGTGCCATGAGAGTGTCTAACCCTCTATTAATATCTGACCATTCAAAAAATGGAGTTCGCATAAGCTAACAAAGCAGTGGTATTGTTACCTATTGTCCTAGGGGAAGGGTTCTCCAAAGACAGGAGGCAAATTCTATAGCTTAGATCTTCCTTCTGTTTTGAAACATTGAGTGTTTTCATTACAATTTGAAGGAAGAGTTAAATGCTAAGTTAATAGAAACAGTAAACTAAAACATATTAACTCTTTCTCAGGATTGTGTGATACAACCTGCAAGTTTTTGCCTGTGTTTTACTTTTTTGGAGAGTCAGAGTAGACTTTTTAAAAACACAATTTCTTTAATGGCTAATGGCTCATTCAAGATTTTTTGTTTCTGCATGAGTAATTTTTAACTATATTTTCTATAAAAGCATATTTTTTAATCTGAGTATTTACTGTATTGGTGTTAATTTGTTCAAAGTACTTTTGTGATGTTAAAAAATTCTTTAGCTGTAGTTACTTCTCATTTTTTATTCTTAGTATTTTTTGCAGCCATTGCTTCCCCTGACCAATTTATTTGCATTAGTTTATTCAAAGACCAGGTTTTGATTTTGCTGATGTTCTCTTTCCTTCTCTATCTTCTCTCCTTCTCTCACTTTAGTAGGATAGGAGAGCTAGTGAAAAGACAATTGAGAATGGATATCAATAGAAGAAATCTACATCAGGCATTCTAACTTTAATACATTTTGAAATATAGCACTTTCATTATTAAGCTCTTAAAAATATTGTTATCTCGATTTTGCCCTTTAAATCCATGAAATATTTGGAATACATTTAACTTTCCACATATAGATTTTTCTTTAACTACTGTATTTTACTGTTGACTTCTAATTCATTTCTGTTCTTTTCAGAAAACATGGATTGTATGATATATATACTTTTGGGTGGGTTGAGATTTTGTGTTCTAGTACAGGATCGGTTAAAAATCTGTCTTTACTTGAAAATACTATTTTATGTTCTTCATTGGAAGTAGATAGAGATATTCCAAATTTTTAATATCACCACCAATATTTTGTCAGCTTATGATAATCATTCACTTTGAAAGTTGACTTGTCCATTTTTCTCTGTAATTCTGGGGTTTTGTTTTACATACTTACATTTTATGCTATTAGGAACATAAAAATTCACTGTTTCTTGGGAACTTTTACTGTAGTATCTCATTACTTCTTTCCATTAAGTTTTATATTAAATGATATTAGTATTGTAAATATACTTTGCTTTAGTTACTATTTGCAGAGTACATTAGTTAAGAATATATCTATTTGCAGATAGCTCAGTAAGGCTTTCTTTTTTTCATAAAGCAAAAAGTCTCATGAAATATTATCAGGCATTGACTTATTGATGCAGTTTGAGATCCAGCCTCCTTTTCTTAGGAGAAAACATCACTAATGTTTTCTTTTTGCACTCAAGGTTGCACAATGGCTAACCTCTAGAGCTCACAGCCTTCAAAGAGGAAAAAGGTTGTAGAGACAAATGGCTTCTTTTCATTCTTTATCTTTTATGTAGGAAAGAAATCTCTTCTCATTAACATTTTTGTGAACATCTTGCTGGATGTGCCCTATGGCCATTTCTTGCTGTATGGGAGTTGATGAAAAAGGAACTTAGATGGAGATTGGGTCAGCCTATTAAAGTTTTTTTGTTTTTTTTTTTTCATCTCTTTATTTTCTGCCATTCAGAGTAGTAAATTTTGAATTTTTTATCCAATCTGACAATTCCTATTTTTTATTAGATGAGTTTTTAAGTTTTTTACATTTTTGCAATGCTGATATTTGTGTCTTATTTTTCTTTTTGTATTTTCTATTTCTATTCTGTTATCTTTACCTTTCTCCTTTACTTCCTTATCTTAGATCAATACATTTTATCCTATCTTCCCCTTGCTTTTGACTTTATATATCACAGTTATGTTTCTTGAAGTGGTTGTTCCTAAATTCTCAATATGCATTTAACCATATATTTTTCTAAGAAAGTATAAAGTAATTGGGTATTTATATCATGTTTTGAAAAGCAATATGAAAAAAAGAAAAGAACAGCAGTATGGAGTTTAACATACCTTGACCAGTTACGGCTTGTCTAAATACTCTATAGTTCTGTCTTGTTATAGTTATTTAGAATTTTGGTTTAATATTTTTAATCACCTGGTTTGTGTCTTCACACAGAATTTAAATTGGTATTTATTATTTTACACCATTTGTTGAGGCTTGTAGGCCATTCTTCCTGATAGGCTCCTTTTTTTCCCCTACTGAAAGATGTTTTTAAGTTTCTAACTATAGGTCTTAAGGTGATGGAAGTAAACTGTTTAATTGTTCTTAAGGCTTTGAGGGAGGCAAACTGATAGTTCTGTGTCTGAAAATAGCTATTGTCCTTCCAGCCCACACAAACCACCCCACCTCCTGTTCAGAGCTTTTGAGATCTCATGTTGTCTCTCCTCTAAATGGTAGTTTATCTGGGTGTAAAACTTTGATCTACCATCCTTTCTTAGTGCTATTTGAGGTTTTACTCCATTGTCTTCTGGAGTAAGTAGCAGCTAATATCTGTTAGTATAACCACTTTTATAGGTCATATCTTTTCTCTCATCGCTTTGAATTTTTCTTTGGATGTTTGCTACTTCTGTGTGATGTAAGTTTGTCCTGCTTGGTACTTTAAAACATTTTTTTTTAAATTTTATATTGGGATATAGTTAACTCCTGCTTAGTACTTTTGAATGTTTTTTTGATCAATAAACTAGACTGATACCTTTTTTTTTATCTAGAAAATTCTTAGTATTTTTCAAATATTTCTTCTGTTCTCTTGGACTTATCATTAGATGTATTTGAAAGCATTTAGTATGTTCTGTCTTATCTGTTTCCTCAAACATTTCTTATCTAGCTACCTTTCAGTTCAGTAATTCTTTGTGGCTGAGATTTTTTCCATTTGCTTTTTAATGGTTTTTAAAAAATACTCACAAGACTTTTTATAGTTTTTTTTTTAATATCCACCTATTTTTATTTCATTTCTGCTTTTTTGTTTCAGTTCTAATAGAAGAGTAAAAAATTTTGAGAATCATAGTCATTACTTTTGAATTATTTCAGCTGGAATGGATTAATTTAATGAATGTTGATTCTGCTGGCACTTGGCTTTAGATGTCCTTTGAAGTTTGATTACAAGTTCATTTTAAAATGAGTTTTTTTTTCCTTCACTACTTTCTTCCCTCCCCCATATTTCCTAGTTTCTTTTCTATATTCATTCTTCTCTGTCCAGCAGTTTTATGGTTTTTTCCTTTTCCCCCATGTTTTAAATAAAAATTGCATTGGCATCTTGAGACTCCTGTCAGTGATGATGAGGGTATTGCATATACCGTTAAAAGTTAGAAGGTGAATTGATTATCTGTACATTTCTAGAAATGAGGCTTTTTCTGTATCCTCCTGTCTCCCTAGGATTATGGCTTGTCAAAAGTCCCAATTTTTGTCAGTTATATTTAAGTATTTTGTTTATATAAATTTTATATTTTAATTTTGGCTTAACATATGCAATTTTTAGTAGTATTGCTCCATCATGAATCTTAAGCAGTGAGCCTTCCATTGGTCATACATCTCATATGTAACCCTGAGTCTTTTATATCCTGTTTGAGCCAAATTTAGTTTCCATTGCCTGTATTTACCTCAAAACTAGTCCTACTTCTTTGTCCTTCTTTATCTAAGAGATATTTATTTTGTGTTTGAACATGGTTATATCTTTGACCATTGCTTTGTGATCACCACTGATGGATATCTGTCAACATGTACTGATTGTTTCTTTTTTAATCAGAAAAGTTGTGGATTTCAAATCTCTTACCAGTTTCAAAACATACTTCTGAAACTTACTTGGGCAACAAAAGGGCACACATTTCCACGCTCTGTTTCATTGTACATATAAACATTTGATTTTGACCTATTTTAATATCCAGCTTTTTTGTTTTTCCAAGCAAGTAGGAATAGGATGGGTAGAAGATTTTCTCTTACTTTGATACTTCAGATGAAGTTCTCATATCCCCTCCAGTGTTTCCAGATTTCTAGCTGTGACTTTCCTGTTTACTGTATGACTTCTGAATGTTTTGAGTTATTTTCCTTTTCTTTTTTGTTTTTCTCTGGAGAATGCTACTGGCTTTTTAGAAGTATTCTGAGGAAAAAAATGTCATTCTCCAAAAGTAAAACTAATAACCAGTGAAAATAAAACGCCTGGCATGCTTTAGAAAGTCAAAAGACAAATACTCCTTAATGAACAGAATGTATAGAAATAGTGGAGAGCTAGGGCTTGGGGAATTTAGGCACAGCAGAATTTTAATAGGCAGTGTGGAATGAGATTAAGACCTGGTTGAGAGAATTTTGGTGTAATGAAAATGCTGATATGTGCAGTTAATATTTGATTCATTTAGTGAAGGAAAATTATTAGATAGTAGAAAAAAGAATAGCAGCTCACTGTTAAGGAAGCCATGCTGCTTATCTTATTTTTAAACAGTTAAATACTTTGCAGCCAGTGTATTCTCTATAAGTTTAATTGTTGGTAGTATTAAACTGAGGGTTTTTTTTTTCTTCCAGTTTTGAGAATAGTAAAGACATTTGTACCTTTCTTTTTATCTCTTTCAGTATGGCTTGGGAAGAGAATTTGTTAGATGATTTACTAAATTTTGCTGCCACTCCCAAAGGACTACTGCTTCTTCAAAGAACAGGTGCCATCAACGAATGTGTGACATTTATGTTCAACCAATATGCAAAAAAATTACAGGTGCGAATTATCATCTGCCACAGGCAAAAGGAACTTTTGTTTCTGTAAAAGCCATTAAGAACATCATTCTGATTTCTGTGCGTGAAGAGATTATTAAACTTCAATTAAAAACTCATATAGCTTTGTAATATTTAACTTGATATTTTTTTCAAGAAAGCATTAGAGTTGATATTGGTATCTATGACTGTTTTACAGGATGAAACAACTGAATGAAATTGAAAAACTCTCTCATCCAGATGTTTTATAAATATATCAGACATCTGGCTATATTAAAACTCAATGGAATTTCATTTTTGGGTCTAAATGTGTCAATGAGAATTTAGGGTTCACATTTTGAAAGAAATAAATATATTTGTAGAGGGCTTTTATTATTGCTACTGTTTAAATTTAAAATCTAGGCCTTTCTCACAGAGATCATTGAAGTATGTTCATTTTTTTGCTATTACAGTAAATATCCCTAGACTTCAGAGGATCATAGGTATACTTTTTGTTGTTGTTGCTGTTGTTTTTGTTTGCTTTGGTTTTTTTTTTAATTGGAGTATAGTTGCTTTACAAAGTTGTGTCAATTTCCACTGTACAGGGAAGTGAATCAGCATAGGTATGCTTTTAAAAGTGTTTCCTTTTATCTCTGGAAGTTGCTGTTTCTTGATGTTCTTCTTGTAGTCTAGCAGAAAGGGCTGGGGCCTCTTGGGGATCTTTTATTTATTTATTTTTATAGAAGAGCACTAATCCCTTTCATGATCACTCTCCGCCTTCACAAATAGCCTCCCAAAGGCCCCACTTGCTACCATCACGTCTGGGGCTTAGGATTTCAACATAGGAATTTTGGCAGGACACAGACATTCATACTATAGCAAATGTAGACGTTTTCAGGCTTTTAAGTTTATATAAATTGTGTTTTGATCTGTTGGTGAGTTTGAATTTCTCCTTGTATACTAGTTAACCATTTGAGTTTTCATTTTTCTTCCATTTCTGAAAATATTCAAGCAGTTCAAAGACATTTTTCTTTCTCATTTGGATGCTTGAGACCATTCAGACACAACTTATTACTATTGTGATAATGCACCTAGGATTAGATGTTATTTTTTTTTATATTCATAAAATTTAAAGCAATCTGGTCTTCCTTTGTATTGTGCTTTTAGTTGTAATAGAAGACGTTCCCTCAGTAAATTACAACCATATAATTTAGTACAATACTTTAATATCGATTATTCAAGATGTTTTTTGAAAATTTAGATTCTGAGTTATCTTGTAAGAAAGCAGCTAGACTTTCTTTAATTTTGCTGAAGATAATGTTGAGAGTCAAGCTGGTATAAATGATCTGCCTGTGTTCACACATGTAGTTATTGATGGCAGTAATTCTAGAACTGAGATTCTGGTCTTAGATTTTAACAGTGTCCATGAAATCTAAGTCTTGTTTAGTGAAGCCCCTGTAACTTCTTGGAAGGTTTTCTTTGCTTCTTCTTTTTTAGTATTTAGTCTTGATTGGGAGACCCCTATGGCTACTAGTATCTGAATCAGTAGGGTCATTTGGAGTGATTGATGAGTAAGGTGTTTTTCTTCCTGTCATGGAAAAAGGCATGTGGGAAAAGATAAACACTTTGCTGTACTTCTATGTTATCTAACTGTTGAATTAGTGGATGGTATATTAAGGAACATGGAGAATGAGATTTGGAAGGCAAATTTATAGAGATGTGAGCAGCAAAAAAATTGAAGAAATAAGCCTAATTTTTTTCCCATAGTCTTTTAATTCCCACCCCTTTTTTGCCCTTAAAACAGAATGCATAGTTTATATTTTAAATATTTGATGAAAACGTGCTTATCTTTTTAATAAAATGTTGAAAAATACAAATTCTAAATGGTTAGCTCTATTTAGAAGTCAAACACTTTGGCTAAGATCAGGCTGACCTATGAAGTCTGAGGAAGGAGGAACATTTTGTAGTGTCTTTGTTATTTCCTTATTGTGATTTTTGCTAAGAGATACTTCTGAACTTTACCATGAATATATGTATAATATTCCCTGTGAAGTAGCAATTATTTCAGGTTTTCTACAATGTATATTAAATGAGGATTATGTGTGCATGCATGTTTGTATAACTTCCTCCTTTGGGGAAAAAATATCACATTGCCTCTAAAATGATGATTTTTAAGAAGGTACCATTGTTCTTTTTAAAGCTGTTTATTTGCAAGCCCAGTGTAAAAACTGGCAGTCAATACAGATTAATCAATGATAATTTATTATTGAAGAACAAATTAAAGAATAAAATAGTAAGATAACAGAAATTAGAGTTAGAAGGAATATCTTTTCATTTAGTCCAAAGTCCCTTATTTTATATATAAAGAGACTTAGAGACATAGTGACTTGTTTAAGGTCATAAAGCTTCTTAGTTTTAGGGCTGGTACCAGAGCCTAGTTCTGATATAAGATTGTCAAAAATATTCGTTAGCATTAACTCACTGATCGTTAATAGTTTTTCTCTGCTCTTGTTATCCTTACTTGAAAGACTATCTATCATTTTAATAAAGAAATCAGTAACTCTGCATATAAAATGTAAATAAAATATTAGCATGCTATGTTTTCCTGCTTCTCATGGTTTCTTATTTACATTAGATCAGCAGGCATAAAAAGTTTGGCTATGGAGTTTTGGTTACACAAGTGGCATCAACAGCAGCAGGTGCAGTAGCCCTACAAAATTCAGGTAAGCTCTTTAGAAGTATAATTTAAATAAAGTGAGCTAGTTGATACAAAATTCAGCTGCCATGATCAAGAATCAGCTATTTCACTCTGAAGTTCTTCTTCCCAAGTTAGGTCATAGGTAAAAGAGTGTTAATGGGATTTCCTTCTTTTCTCTTCCATGAAATCCCACTAGGAATTTTTTTTCTGTAAAATATATACAATTTTTTTCTTTGCTCAGAACAATGGTACATAATGACCTAAACTAAGATATACCTGATGGCTTTAAGAACCCTTCATTTTATAAATCAAAAGTGTATCATCTTTTCTTGGTATAGTTACATCTGATATGCTTTAATGTTCAGTTTCAGTGATTTATATATGAATCAAGATTTACAGTCATAATAGTTGTCACACATGCATATCATTTTCTTAGTCCCTTTTCTCTTCTTTTCTTGAAAGATTCTCACCCACTTAATTTTCACCACTGTTTCTGGAGTTTATAGTCGGCATGTATTATCTAATATAGATTGGATTTTTAGGTGTTCAAACATTGAAGATTTAATGTATTGTAAAGTTACCTGAACCCTGCACCAGAAACCAGATGTAATCTCTGATAGAGATGCTGTGATTATATTTAAACCTTAGAAGTGAAGAATCATAACCTCAGTGGTTACTACTGAGTCTCTCCTCAAATGAAAATATTTTTCTATGGTGTATCTAAATCTTAAGTATTTTTCGGCTGAACTTATTTGGACTGCTTATATTATGAAACATATTTCTTGGCAGAAGCTGTCCTAAGCGAACCACTTACTGCTTTACTTAGAATAAAATCCAGATTATTTATAGTACTCAGGGGCACATTAAAGGAAACATTTGAAGACTAGATTCAATCCCAGATTTCCCTGTTGGTCGAGTCATTAAGCTTCTAAACCTTATAGTATCCAGCTTTCTTTGAAAGGATTAAATGCAGTTTTTCATAGGACAAAGGAAGGGACTGACACTGCCTGAGTTCCTATGATGTCTTAGGTACTGCATTAAGAACTCTATGTATATCATTCCATTTATACTTTACGGCAACCTCCAAATATAGCACTTATTCAGTTTTCACATTGGGAACTGATGCTGTTAGAATTCAAAAGATTCAAGGATATATAACTTAATAAGCTGGCAGATTAGTAATTTGAACCCTGATAGTCTTGATTTCCGGAGAAGGCAATGGCAACTCACTGCAGTACTCTTGCCTGGAAAATCCCACGGACGGAAGAGCCTGGTAGGCTGCAGTCCATGGGGTTGCGAAGAGTCGGACAAAACTGAGCGACTTCACTTTCATTTTTCACTTTCATGCATTGGAGAAGGAAATGGCAACCCACTCCAGTGTTCTTGCCTGGAGAATCCCAGGGACCGGGGGAGCCTGGTGGGCTGCTGTCTATGGGGTCGCACAGAGTCGGACACGACTGAAGTGACTTAGCAGTAGCAGCAGCAGTCTTGATTTCAAAGCCTATATATTTTGTTATACTAGAAACCCATTCTGCTCTAATGTGTTCCTGCTAAATTACTGATTTTATGATTAGGTGTTCTGTTTTACACTTTTCCATATGCTTTGATTCCTCATAAAGGAATTTGATAATCAAACTCAGTAGTCATTTTCATTTAGATATGTAGTATCTGACTCAGGGAAATTTGAAGACTATATAGAACCAAAAATTGTATGAAATAGAGAACTGTTCTAAGCATATGGAAATACAAAAGGATAGTTACGTTAGAGAAAGAGAACACACATACACTCTTCGGTTGCTTACGGTGCCTCCTGATACCTCCTTCCTCGTGTACATACACTGTGACTTTCAGGGTGCATTTCACTGTTAGCTCATTTGCAGAGTAACATGTAAACTTTTTTTTTTTTTTTTCAGGAAAACATGCTGAGAGAGATTATTGACTAAAGGATTAAAAACTGGGACTCAAAATTCAGTCCCCTAGGGGAATAGTTTTGAGAGTTTAGTCATTACATAGTTTCATAATAATGAGAGTTTAGTCATTACATAATTTAGTCATTACATAGTTTTATCATAAGCATATAGTAACAATATCAGCTCTAATTTCTACCAAGGTTAGAGGTTGTTTCTTATACAGGATTCAAGTATGTCTTTTGTCATTGTGGAACAGTCTCATCAGAAGGATAATTATATCTTTCCATCAAAATCCAAAGAAGAAACATACTATAAATATGATGTAAAATTCTTCTTAGGGTTTATTAATGCCATTATAACTGAATTATGGGCCAATCTGGAATGTGGAAGAGATGATGTTAGAGTAACCCATCCCAGATATACTCCAGTGGACCCTATTGACCAAAGCTGTCAAAAGGTAAGAAATGATTTATCTAATAATGTATAGATTTTAAGTATCTCTCAAATTACTTCATCCAGACTTTAATCTATATTCAGTTACAACCAGCAACCTTTCCTAAGTTTGTCCTTTCCCTCCTTTCTTTGATTTCTAACTTTGTGTTTTAAAAATAAACTTATAAAAGACAGAAATACCAGTGTTCCTTGGGAATTGTCTTGCAAGGACATTCTTTTTTATGATATACCTACTATATTTTATACTATAATTTTTCTCAATTAATAAACATCATAGACATCAGACAAAACAATAAATGTGGACTTAAAGGAGCTAGAAAAAGAACAAACAAATCCAAATTTAATAGAAGGAAAGAAATAATAAAAATCAAAACAGAAATAGAGAGTAAAAGTGAAACCAGAAAAAGAACAAACAAACTCCGATGTAATAGAAGGAAAGAAATAATAAAAATTGAAACAGAAATAGAGACTGAAAAACCAACAGAAAAGATCAGTAAAACTAAGAGCTGATTTTTTGAAAAGATAAACAAAATTAGTAAACCTTTAGCTAGACTGCTCAAAAAAAAGAGGACCCAAATAGATTGAAAATGAAAAACAAGTTAGAACCAGTATCACAGAAATCATGATATTACTATGGACAATTATATGCCAATTAAGTGCACAACCTAGAAAAAATTGTATATTTCTAGGATTTTACCCATCTTTTAAGATTGAATCAGGAATACAAAATATGAACAGTCAGATGACCAGTAGCGAAATTGAGTTAGTAATTTTTAAAAGACTCCCAACAGACAAAAATCCAGGATCAGACGGCTTCACAGGTGAATTGTATCAGATATTTAAACAGTTAATGCTTCTCCTTCTCAAACTATTGCAAGTTTGAGATGAAGGAATATTTCAGAATTCAGTCTGTGAGGCCCATATCACCCTGATTCAGAAACAAAAGACTATGGGAAAAAAAAAAAATATGTCAGGCCAGTATCACTGAAGGTGGTTGCAAAAATCCTCAATAAAATGCTAGCAAATCAAATTCAACCATACATTAAGAGGGTCATAGACCATGATGAAGTGGATTTATCCCAGGGTTTCAAGGATGGTTCAGTATCTGCAAATTAGTTGGTGTGATATTCTACGTTAATAATTGAAGGATAAAAATCACATCATCTCAGTAGATACAGAAAGAGCTTTTGATAAAACTCAACATTCATTCATCAGTGTATGAATGGATAAAGAAAATGTGGTATAGGTATAGAATGAAATATTACTCAGCTATAGAATAAAATGAAATCTTGACATTTGTGACATGAATGGACTCAGAAAGTATTATACTAAGTGAAAAAAGTCAGATGGAGAAAGACAAATACCATATGATTTCATTTATATGTGGATTTTTTTTTGGGGGGGGGATTTAATTTTATTGTCATTTAAATTTTAGGAAACAATTACGTAGCTTCCATATATAAAGAGGTTCATTTAAAAGTTTTAGTCCAATTTCTCCTTCCTTCTCTGTATAGCTTTGCTTTTGCTGTATGCTAGACAATAGCCCTACATAGCTATGTAAATTTGAATTAAAACTAAAATTAAAAATTCAGTCGCAATTACATTAATCATATCTTAAATGCTTATCTGTAGTCACATGTAGCTAGTGACTATCATATTATACAGTTTAGAACATAAAATTTCCATCACCACAGAAAATTTTATTGACCAGTCAGGACCGTGGAGCTAGGGTGATACTGTATAGAGTCTGAAGGCTATTTATTTGGTAGTGAGTAATCTTAGCCTGGAAATAAGAAAATGCAATTAGTTCTGCTCTCAATTTTTTGATTATATGTTTTTGACCAGGACACTTCACTTCTCTGGTCCTCAAGTTTTCTCATCTATTAAATGAGAAATTGAATTAAACTATTCTTTGAATTATCTCAGTGTTTTGATTTTTGTGAAAATTCTTTTTTTTTCCTTTCCTTTTTTAAAATTTATTGATTTTTAAGTCGAAGGATAATTGTTTTACAGAATTGTGCTGGCTTCTGCCAAACATCAGCATGCATCAGCCATAGGTATACATATGTCCCTTCCCTTTGAACCTTCCCCCCACTTCACTCCCCATCCCACCCCTTCAGGTTGTCACAGAGCCCTGGTTTGAGTTCCCTGAGTCATACAGAAAATTCCCATTGGCTGTCTATTTTACATGTATTATTGTCAGTTTCCATGTTACTCTCTTCATGGATCCCACCCTCTGCTTACTCACTGCCCCCACCCTCATGCCTATAAGTCTGTTTTCTATGTCTGTGACTCCACTGCTGCCCTGCAAATAATTGCATCAGCACCATATTTCTATATTCCATATATATATTAGTATATGATATTTGTTTTTCTCTTTCTCACTTACTTCACTCTGTTTAATAGACTCTAGGTTCATCCACTTCATTTGAACTGACTCAGATAGATTCCTTTTTATGGCTGAGTAATATTCCATTGCATATATGTACCACAGCTTCTTCACTGATTGATTTGTCAATGGACATCTAGGTTGCTTCCATATACTAGCTATTGTAAATAGTGCCACAGTGAACCTTGGGGTACATGTGTCTTTGGTTTCCTCAGGGTATATGCTTAGTGGGATTGCTGGGTCCTGTAGTGGCTTTATTCCTAGTTTTTTAAGGAGTCTCCATACTGTCTTCCATAGTGGCTGTATCAATTTACATTCCCACCAACAGTGCAAGACTGTTCCCTTTTCTCCACACCCTCTCCAGCATTTATTGTTTGTAAACTTTTTGACGATGGCCATTCTGACCAGTATGAGATGATATCTCATCATAGTTTTGATTTGCATTTCTCTAGTAATGAGCAAAGCTTCTAAAGTAACATAGTGAGTCAATGGGAGGGCTAGAGGGAGCTCCTTAGTAGGATAAGAAAAGTTTGTATATGTGGCAGTCACTTGAAGGAGACTGCAGACAGATCTGATTGACTGCAGTGATGACTTCAGGCTGAGGAAACTTAATGGCAATTGAGGCTTTTGAGGCTGAAGAGGAGAAAAATGTCAATAAAGTGCCTTGAAAGTCATGCTAAGGACTTTAGATCTGATGTTTAGTAATGGGCAACCACTGCATACTGCATCCAAAGAATGAACTGTGCCTGAGAAAAATATACAGATTCTTGTCAGTGAGAGAAGAGCAGGAGCTTAAAGTTTTCATGGAGAGATTAACTTGGTAAAATTGCATGAAAAAAATGAGCTGATTTTGATAGGAAAAGCCATAGCTTTTTCTAATTAACTGTAATTATTAATAGATTACTTGAATTTCCAGTGAATGTATCAACAGTTAAAGGCTGAAGATAGCCTTGTGACCTGAGTGCTGTAATATATACAATTTGTTATCTTGCTCCAGAGCCCTGAAGTATTATCTTTTTTTATACATCAGATATAACAATGTGAAGAATGAGAAAAATGTATCATTTCATTTTTGTCAGAACCAAACTGTCAGAGATGTGATATTTTAAAACATTTTCCAACTCTTCAGTTACATTTTCTTATAGTTTTTATGCATTGTCAGTACATAGATTATTGTTGTTAACTATTTTGTACTTATCATAGAAGCATATATTTCAGTTATATGGGTTGATTAGGCTTATTTTTAAAACTCCCATTTGCATTAATGACTCTTCAGTGGATGTGATTGAGAAAAAAAATGAACCATTTGAACAGTGTTTTTTCTTCCCACCTAGTCTTTTCTAGCACTGGTGAACCTGTTATCTTATCCTGCTGTTTTTGAGCTGGTTGGCAATCAAAGTCTTCCTAATAAAGCAGAATATTCTCTTCGTGAAGTCCCAACAAGTGTTATTGTAAGTCATTTTCTTTTAATCTTTCACTTTTTTTTTTAATCTTTCACTGTTATAGTGCTACTTTTTAAGATGTGTAGTAAAAATGCAATTTTGCAGGAAAAAAAAAGTACAATAAATCACATTTAAAGACCTATTTGATTTATTTACCTATAGAATGTTAGCTTCCAAATTATTTGTAAATGGAATCTTTCATCCTGGCTGGCTTAAAATGGTGGCACCTATTGAAATAACAAGGTTAACATGAGTTTGAGTAAGCTCCAGGAGTTGGTGATAGACAGGGAAGCCTGGCGTGCTGCAGTCCATGGGATCTCAAAGAGTTGGACATGACTGAGCGACTGAACTGAAAGGTTTCCCAAATAGGGAAGAGATCCAGCATATATAAAAGTTAGTGTATTAATTATTTTTAGGTGACATGTTATTAGTCACACGATTATTGCTCCTTCATTGACTAAGATAATTAGAAATAAATTGTATCTAAAGAGTCCAATACGTTTTCTGCTTATATTTTAAATGATCTGTGTATTACTGCCCCATGAGGGCAGTATATGCATATTTCTTTAATTTGAAACTTATTTTATATTCATATTTCAAAATTAACTTATTTTAATTATTCAAGTGTATTTAGTTCCTCATCTTTTGTTAAGTTTATGAATTAAGCGCCTATTTGTATTTAATTTAAATACATTTAAATAAATATTTAATTTAAATATGTGTATATATGCATTATTAAGGAATCATTTAATTCTGAAATCTCAGTCATTGATTTTATCTTCTGGTCACTTTGTGCTGTGTGTTGTTTTCCTTATATCATTTTGAGATTTTGAATTCTTCTAATTCTTGGTGACCCTAAACATTTTATTTTTAAGAATTTGCTGTACTTTGGAAATTTTTTGATAATTTATATGAATGAAATACAAATAAAATATTTTTCTCTTTAAACTTTTATATTCTTGAAGTGTTCCAATTTTAACTTATACTTACTTGTATCTTGGCACTTCTTAAGTAGTTTTATAATTAACCATTTATCTGCTTGTCTTCCCTGCTACACTGTGAGGACCTGAAAGCAAGTAGAATATCTTGGTCATATTTACATCTAGTAATAACTAGATAGTAGATATCCAGTGAATGGTTTTTAATGTAATTATAATGTTATTGCCTTTATTGAAATCTGTTATGGAACACAAGTATTATATTAATACAGATGTGCTGTTATTTAATCTAGAGCAATGACTTTGGTGTTTATTCTCAAGTTTTTGTGGATGTGCTACAGTGCATAGTCAAAAATACCTGTCCTCTTAAGTAAAGGATTTGTCTTTAATGTAGTCTTAAAATGCTTAACTGCATGTAGTTTTGATAGTCCATCTTCTTAATGTCACTACATTTTAACCCTGTAAATGAATCACTGCTTCCAGTCATCATTTAAACAAGTATAAACTCTTCTTATTAAAAAAACAAAAAAACTCCCTTGATCTATGTTGTCTTTTAGCTATCACCCTATAGTTTTCTTTTTTTTTCTTTGCCAAAAAGTATCTTGAAAAAATTGCCTATATTTGAATTCTCAACTTATTTCTCTTGTATCAACTCTAGAAGTCACTGTAATCTGGAGTCTTGCCTAACCAACTACTGAAATTGTTCTGCCAAAAGTCACTGATAAATATGTAATTCCCTAATCTAATGGAACCTTCCCCTATATTTAACTTAATTTACCACCTTGTGGCATTTAGTGGAGTTGGTTCATTCCTCCTCATTGTTATTCTCTTCTGTGGCCCTGGCACTACTTCTAGTTCTCTTACGGCTTCTGTGGTCTCTTCTGTGGACTTCTCTTCTGCTGTCTTACGTCCTTTAGGTTCAATCAGTTCAGTCACTCAGTTGTGTCTGACTCTTTGTGACCCCATAGACCGCAGCACATCTGGCTTCCCTGTCCATCACCAACTCCTGGAGCTTGTTCAAACTCTTGTCCATCAAGTCACTGATGCCATCTAACTATCTCATCTTCTGTCATCCCCTTCTCCTGACTTCAATCCTTCCCAGAATCAGGGTCTTTTCCAGTGAGTCATCTCTTTGCATCAGGTGGCCAAAGTATTGGGAGTTTCAGCTTTAACATCAGTACTTCCATTGAATATTCAGGACTGATTTCCTTTAGTATTGACTAGTTTGATCTCTTTACAGTCCAAGGGACTCTCAAGAGTCTTCTCCAACACCACAGTTCAGCACCTTTAGGTTCATTTCATCCAGTTCTGTGGCTTCAGTTGTACATTGACAACTCTCTGAACTGTGTCGTTTACTTGACTGCCAAAACTATACCCATATTTCTACCAGATAATGGACATTAGGAAAACTCATAGAAATCTTAGATTTAACCAGGTCCACAACTGAATATTATGGTTTTTCTCTGTCTTAAATCAATTCCATTTCTTATTTTTCTATCTCAGCATATGGCATTATCATTCCCGTAGTTGAATGAGCTACACACTGGAAAGTCATTTTTGACTCCTCTTTTTGGTAATTTTTCACTATTTATAAATTTTTCTCTCCTTTTTGACTTGATCATATTTGCTTTATCTATTTATATTAAGATTACCTTAGTTTAGACCTTAGTTTCCTGTCTAGATTACTCCAGTGATATGTTAACTGTTTTTTCTCCCAGTCTTAGCTCGTAAGTTAACCTCACAATGATTCTTTGAAAGTGAAAGCCAGATGCAGTCATTGTTTATTTCCTTATTCCCTTTGTCTCCATACACAGTCCATGCTCCTTCACATTATCTATTATCTAGTGTAGTCTGTATAGAAGTTTTCTTTGTTGTGTCAAAGATGTCTGTTTTTTTTCAGTTTCTCAAGTCATGATCCAAACAAGGTCCACATGTTGCAGTCAGTCATTATGTCCTTTTCAGTCTTTTTCTAAAACATTTTCCCCCTTTTGTTTCCATGCAACTTATTGGAGAAACTAGGCTACTTTTGCTATGAATTATACTGATTGTTTCATTAAGAGATGTGAAATGGTGATACTAGTCTGTCATTCTTTTTTATATTTAACTGAAATTATTTAATAAAGGGAATCCTGAAATACAGTTCTTTCAGAAATAGCAAAATAAATGCTTGATATTTTAATTTGCAGAGTAATGAATTTGTGTTCTAGTAGTCTGTAAAAGGGAGGTTTTATGATGGTTATTATCATTATGAACTTCTGGATTTTACACATATATTTCAACTCAGTGCAGTCACTATTGCTTAGATGGTCAAAATATTCTTTGTATATTGACTCCTTTTGTTATTTGGTATTTTTCTTTATTGATTTATTTGATAGGATATTTCAGGCTCATTGTATACATTTTTTGGTTTAGGCTTTCTCCTCTTCTTTTTTAAATATCCCTTTGTCTTTTTCTTACAAGAACACTAGTCATTAGATTTAGGGCCTGCTTGCCTAATCCAAGATGATCTTATCTCAATTCTTAGTGACATCTGCAAAGACCCTTTTTCTCAATAGGGTAATAATCATAGATTTTGGGGATTAGAACATAGACGTGCTTTTTCAGGGATAGTTACCATTCAGCTCACCACACTGTCAGAATGGCATTTTCATCTATCTCTTGTCTATAGACTGAATGTTTGTATACTCCCGAATTCATTTATTGAAACTTCATTCCCTGTGTGATGATATTTGGAGGTGGGGTCTTTAACGGGTGAAGTGAAGTGAAGTGAAAGTCGCTCAGTCAGGTCTGACTCTTTGTGACCTCATGGACTATACAGTACATGGAATTCTCCAGGCCAAAATACTGGAGTGGGTAGCAATTCCCTTCTCCAGGGGATCTTCCCAACCCAGGGATTCTACCCAGGTCTCCCACATTGTAGGTGGATTCCTTACCAGATGAGCCACAGGGGAAGCCCTTTAAGGGGTGAATAGTGTCTTAAAAAAAAAAAAAAAAAGACCCTTGCCCCTTCTGCCATCTGAGGACACAGCAAAAACTGTCTGTGAGCTAGAAAGTAGATCCTCATCAGACGCAAAATCTGGCAACTTGATCTTGTACTTCTCAGCCTCCAGAAATGTGAGAAATAAACTTCTGTTGTTTCTAAACCACCCAGTCTATGGAATTTTATTATAGTGTCCAGAATGGACTAAGACTTTCCCTTCTTTGAAAAAGTACAAGGAAGGACTTTTAATGGACTGAATTTTGCTTATAGATGTTCATGGACTAACTAGTCGCAAGCCACTCCTCATAATGCAATATGGGAATATTGGCATTATGGTTGATCTGTTCTTTACCCTTTACTTGGCCCTTCCTTAAGTGAAAGGCATCAAATAGCACAAACACAAGCTTTGGGACAACTGTAAACACAATAGGCCCTCAAACATATATTGATTTATAGAACATGAATATTATTTGTTTTTCCAGTCTTGGTTCCATTCTGGCTTGGTCATTTAACATATTCTCAAGCTAGACAATATGCTTTAAAAAAAAAAAAGTACACAGTTTCCGACTCCTTTTTGCGAGTCCCAAGCCTTACTTGCACTAATTTGTTACCAGAAAGCTACTGCTTAATTTAGGAAACATTGCCTTCTTGACACCCATTTTGCTTAGGAACTGAATTTCTCTATAAGGCAGACTTCTCAGGAGTTTCCTTTTCTTCCCTAAGTGGTGATCCATCAGTATAATCCTCTTTGAAGAAGAATTCATTTACTGTAACATTTGTTCTCTGGAAAACGCGTTATTATTGATAGATTGCTGCAGTTAGCTTATTGGAAATGCATTCTCTGTCCTGTATTCTTACAGTATCTAGTACTTCGATTCAGAGCTAAAACTTTTGAGCCATGAAGTGTCAAGTAGGGTTTTGAAACAAGGAGTGTCTAGTGAGAAATGGAGTGTTTCCTGCTGTATCAGTAAACTTGAGGATGTCACAGGCATCAGTGATTCTGGGCCTCCAAAGGCAAGTTCTTGAGCCCTGAGGGCACTCAGGAAGGAGAAAAATAGCTTAGTGAGATCAGGCAGCCATTATGCTCCAGCCACGCCCTGTGGTTAGCACTAAAGAACTCAGGATGTGAACTCAGGATACTGGCCCTAGGATAGCTGAGATGCTAATAAAAGGAATGATTTCTGTGAGCCCAGACTCTTGTATCTTCCCATACAAAGAAAAGTGCTAAATTCCTTGACTTGGAATATCTGGTTTTCTTCAATTCACAAAGATGTTCAGACTACCAGCCTTTTGTTGCAAACTTCTATGTAACCTGACTCACACCCCACCCCACCCCGCCAGAGCAGTTTTCTCGAGATGTTGCCTCTTGAGCTCAAGTCCTAAAAATTTGCATTGAATAAAACATAACTCTCAACTTTAAGCTTGTGACTGTTTTTAAGTCAACACTTGCTAAGGAGCAGACAACAATGACAGATTCTTTAAGAGAGCAGTTCTTACATTCTTCATTGTTAGGCAGTTTATTTAATATTTGCTGATTATAAATTCTTGTGCTTATATTATTTACACATTTTTCAAGATATCTGTGGAATGGTAAATGCCTTCCTAAGTGTTCCATGTAAACATTTCAGTTTGTAAGTTTATTCAAAATCCTGTATTTACTATGTCTTGTTTATTATTTTTCAGATGTGATTTTTAAGTCTTATTATTTCCTCCTTCTTACAGATTTATTTCCTGGCCTCTTAAGTTATTTGATATGTTTGTACTATTATCTACATTGACCTCAGGAAATATTACATGACTTTATTCCCCAGTATAACCTTCCTCCTTTTGCCATATTGGTTACAGAAGTATCTTGAATTTAAACTCATGGAATGTAGCAAGTTTGTTGGTCAGGAAAATGAGCAATGAGAGAGTGTTTGTCTATGAATAAATTTCTTAGGCCTAAATCCAAAGATATGCACAAAAGTCAGGCATTATAGAAAGAAAGCCTTTTAGAGAATGCTCAAAATTTTGTGTTGGGCTTTTATTGTCATTTCTTGGGACAGCTGATGACACCTAGGCATTAAATTCTCTCTGCATCTGTGATTTTTAAAACTGGTTACCCACCACTGAAATGTTGTGAAGTAATTAGCCTCCAACTAATAAAAAAAATAAAACAAAAACAAAAACCAAAAAAAAAACTGGTTACCCATTGCAACAACTTTGGGAAGCTTTTACAGGGATGTTAATGCCAGAATCTTACCCTCAGGAATAGTGAGGTAATTGCTCTGGGGTAGAGCCTGGGCAGCTGTTTACTTTTTTAAGTTCCACAGGGTTGTGTTCAGGGTTGGAAACCACTGATTTACATGAGAAGAAGATATCTATTAACAAGATCTTAAATAGTTCCAGGTAAAACTAAATCCACTGTTCATGCTTCACATTTGTAGAGTTCAAATTTGATTTTGAAAGTAGTTTATATTTTTAGCAGTTTAAACAGTATTTAACTGGTGACAGTAAGCTGCTCACACAGTACTAAAGTGGGATATAAATTAATGATTCTCCTTTTTGGCTAAACATTTGATTCATTTCAGGAATGTTTACAAATCTTAATGTCCATATCATACCCAGACCAATTAATTTAGAGTCTCTAGGGGTGAGACTCAGCTATTAATTTTTTTAAAAAATCCCTTTTTTAAATGGCTCTCTACATTCAAATGTAAAGCTCCGAACATTCACATGTAAGGCACAAATCTAAATATTTGTCAGTTTGATGTTCTTTAAATGATTTCAACCAAGTACAGTCTAACTCTAAGACTGTTTTATAGGATATTATTGACAGACTTATAATTTTGAATTCTGAAGCCAAGATTCGTTCTTTATTCAACTACGAACAATCACACATCTTTGGTCTAAGGTAAGATGCTGAATTTCACTTGATGTTTTCTGTGTTGTAAAAATAGTTGAGCATATGCTCTATATTTATAATATTTAAAATAATTTTATAATATTTAACTTTATAATATTTTAAAATTTTATAATATTTAAAATTATTATAATATTTAGAATAATTTTTAAAGCATGTTTAAAGGTAATTTGTCTTCTGTAATATTACAGAGTAAATTATAGTCGTTAGATTTTTACATTATAGCCTTTGCTGCATTTAGGTTCTGTATTATTATCACTTTTGCTTGATTTATTAGAGGCATTTTGTGTACTATTCAGTTTTCTCAGGAGTCAACTGGGGCTTCCCTGCGTTGGTATTGTTGTGTTGTAGCCACGCGTTCTGGGAAACAAACTCACTCAGAAGGACAATGCAGATAGTGGAGTGCAGTTTATTACACGGCGGGCCCAAGACAGAGTCTCCTCTTAGCCAAGGACCCCATCCAGCATTTGTGAAAATCTTTTATACCCCATGTGTACGTGTCCGAACCCACCACCCCAAATTCCTTGAGACTTACATAAACTAAGGAAGGGTAAATACAATCCCAATAACCCCATCACTCATGTGCCATTTGCTCAGACAGTTAAACAGTTAGCCAATAATCAATAAGCACGAAGTTACACTCCGACAGGTACAGAAAAATGGCCTGTCTGGAGGAAGGGTGATTAGTGTATGTGTTCTCTTAGGTGATGAGTAACCTGGATACAATCTTCAAGATTCCCCTGTCCAGAGGGGGTCCTATCCTTCTGTTGTCATTTCCACAGGCACTAAACACAGAGTTCAGAGTCCATTGGAGAGGTGGCCGAGCATGGTCAGCATGGACAGGCCTGAGGTGGAGTCCAGGCCCTATGAATTCCTTCTTCAGTTGTAGCCACGCGTTCCGGGAAACGAACTCACTCAGAAGGACAATGCAGATAGTGGAGTGCAGTTTATTACACCTGCGGGCCCAAGGCAGAGTCTCCTCCTAGCTAACGAAACCGACCGACTTGTGTGAAAACCTTATATATCTTAAGTGTACTGCTCAAGCCTACATCCCCAAATTCCTTAAACCTAGCCTGGAAAGTGTTAAAGGGAAATACAGTCAGGTTACAGCCATGATTCATAATCAGAAGGGTTAGCTGGTTACACACTGTTGCCTCCACCAGTGGGTGCCATAAAGATGACAAAGGTGACTGACTACACAGGGGATTGTTACATTTTTTCTGGCAACAGGAAATCTCGGTATGGAACCTGGTGTTTATCAGTCCAGGAGGCCATTTCCTCAGTAGGTATATCCCCGTGGCTACCAGGCACATAGTCCAAAGTTCACTGAAAGTGCAAGATGGAGTTTCCTTCTTTTTCAAGATGGAGTCAGCTCGGCCTGTTCCTTTCCTCCCTCAGTATTGGGTTGAATTCCTGCCAAAATATGGTCTTTTTAAAAAGAGGCCTAGAAATGGATGATATATTGCCCAAATTTTGCTCCTCAATATTTATCATACTCTTAAACCCAAGGTTTAAATATTTTCTGGTTGAATTTATACTCCTTAACATTTAAAAGCAGCTGAATTAAAGAAATTTTCACTTTCTTAGGTTCATGATTTCCTTTCGACTAGTAAAGTAGCTTTTTCAAGTATGGTGGAGGAGGTCAGTGAGAATGTTCTACCTAAGAAGTAAAGCAATTACTTTTCTAAAATTAGAATTCTCTAATGGTAGTATATAAGTCTTAAACCTTTTTTTAAAATTACATTCATTAATAGCTGAGCTTCATTTTTGGACTTTCTAGTTTAAAGAAAGTAGAAAAAAAAGATACAGCTATTACACTTTTTTGGGTAGTGCGCTCTTTATCTTAAAATGTGTTTTCACACTCAATTTTAACTTTCTGTGAATAGCATCAGATAATCACATAGCAAGCAGTGATAAGGAATTCTGGGGAAATCATATCAGTAGATCCTCCTTTTGCATAGCAAGTATGTTTCTGAGTTTTCTAATTGTAGACCATAGATTTTGGCCTCTTCTTATTAATACATTGAATGAATTTTTTTTCTGTATGTTTTCTTTCTTTTATGAGGTAGTATTTTTCTCTGGTATTCTGGCTAAATTTTTAACAGTAGGATTTTAAGTCATGTAAAAAGCAATCCAAGAAGTAAAATGCTCCTGAGGATAAAGTATATTGATGTGTGTGTGTATGTGCTTATAATGTTTAAATGGAGTCATTCTCTCCTACATGAAAAAAAAAATTGCCATTCCATTGTTGATACATGTAATAACCATCTATATAGTGGTTAGCAACATGGAGTCAGACTGCCTGCTGTTTACTAGTTGTGTAAAGTGAGATCTCTTGGACTGCAAAAAAGATTCAACCAGTCCATCCTAAAGGAAATCAGTCCTGGATATTCATTGGAAAGACTGACGCTGAAGCTGAAACTCCAATACTTTGGCCACCTGATGCGAAGAGCTGACTCATTTGAAAAGACCCTGATGCTGGGAAACATGGAAGGCAGGAGGAAAGGGGGATGACAGAGGATGAGACAGTTGGATGGCATCACCGACCTGATGGACATGAGTTTGAGTAAACTTTGGGAGTTGGTGATGGACAGGGAGACCTCGTGTGCTGTAGTCCATGGGGTCACAAAGATTCAGACACGACTGAGCGACTGAACTGAACATAAAGTGCTATCTCAGTTACCATCTATAAAATGGAGGATAATTGTACATTTCCTCATAGTTACCCTGAGACTTACATATGAAAAATTAGAAGGGCATACCAGTGCTTGACACATAGAAAGCACTATAAAAAATGTTAGTAATAGATATAGAGTAGCAGTACTTCAAGTGTTTCTTTATATCTGTCTACTTGCCCTATACTATTTTTGATTTTTGCTTAGGAAATAAATTTTAACTTCACTTTTCCAGTATCTCTGTAGTCTTCTAGATGCTGCCAGGTAATATGCTATTTATAATGTCAGCATTCAAACAACTTTTTGAAGAAAAATTCATATTTTAATTTTATGTTCATTTTAACAAATTTTTCTTTGACAGGAAGTTTATTTCATTGTATTTTAAGGTCCATCCTTATAATACTCAGTTATGTTTTTAAGTTATGCATCTCAAGTTAGGTTTTTTTCACTTTTCTACTGATTCCATCTAGCATTGGTCACTGAGGTCCAATGGTGATGATTTAAATCATAGCTTAGTATTGTATAAATCCCGTTTCTTTGTGTTTGGGATTTTTGCCTGTATCATTTTTTCTACTCCCACAATTTTTTGGTTTGTTTCTGATTGTACCATTCCCTTCAGTAGATCATCTTATTAATGTGTTTGATTTCTTCCTTTAGCATTGCTTTCTTCCATTCACTTTATTTTTTTCCCTTACTTCAAAAATCTAGACTAGCATAATGATAAATTTTATACAGTTTCTTTAGGTTTTCCACAGCGCTTAGATAAGGCTAATTTGGGGCTTATGGAAATGTGGATTTACACTTTCAGTAGCATCACATCCTACTTAAGTTTCTGAATTTTTATTTGCCAAGGTCTTCTTATAAATCTTATATTGTAAATAACTAATACTCAAGAAGGTTGCTCCTTTGATTAGCTCTCCTATCCTCTTTGTTTCCACATCAACAGTGTGCAGACTTGCCTTTACATGTCCCAATTTATACTGAAATGAAGCAAAAATACATGCACAAAGAAACTTCTCTTGATATCACATCTCTCTGCAGTCACTGTCCTATTTCTTTTACTCTTGCAGCAAAACGTATCTGCACAAACTGTCCCCGCTTGCTCACCTCTGTTTACTCCTCAGCCCACTTAAGATTTGGCATTGACTTGGACAGCTCTGTCAGAACTGCACATCCTGTTCATCTCAAGGTCACTTGCAACTTCTATGTTGATGAATCTAGTGGATTCTATATTCTCATCTTGCTGTAAGCAAGACATGGACGTAACGGGACATTTCTTTCTGTGTGAGCGTTCTTTCACCTTCTGTGATAGCACATACTCCTATGGCTGCAGTTTCTGCTCTTCATTTTCTAGGCAACCTCTGACTGATAGAATACTCAGGCTTGGTCCTGAATCCACTTTTTTCCTTTATACTCTACCCCTAGTTCATTCACTTATGCCTTTGCCTTTTAGTACATCTGTATGTGAGTGGATGCCCCAGTTTTTATCCCCGATGTGAACCATTATTCTGAGCTACCAGACTCTCATTGAATCATCTTAATTTTCTTTGCATTTCAAAAAATAATTTGTCTTTATTATAAAGAAATTAACCTATGCAGGTAATTAAATATAATAAACGAAATTCCTTCTGACTCTGAAAGTGACATTATCAACATTGACGAAAATCATTCTAGATGTCTTTCTATGCATATACAGACAGAAGAATAGATATGTGGAAATAGTTTATAAAAATGGAATCATTGTTTCCATTTAAAATTCCAAATGAATTTCATAGAAAAGAAAAGAAACCCTAGTGAGACAGAAAGAATTGCTGAATTTCAAATAGCTGTCTTTTCACTTGAGAGGTAATTATATCCCCAGCATTTCCTCTAAGGTTAAGAAAAAAGATTATATAAAATATTTCAAGTGGTCTGAGCATTATATCTCACTTTTATAAAGTATTGATTGACTCTTTACTGTAAAAAAGCTGAGGACATTAATGTTCTCATTGATTTGGCCTCCCAGCTTCCTTGTATTCACCTATGTTAGAAGGATGTACTCCTGCCATTTCCTGACCTACCTTCATGAGTCAGAGACTCTATTTTCCTCTCTACCCAGGAAGGGAAGGAAGCTAAGCTGGGTTTCTTGTAGTGACCTAAGATGAGCAATACTTTTTATATTTGACTACAGAGTAAGACTTAAAAATTTTTAGTTTTCTCTGTTTACTTAGCCAGTATTTTTTTTTAAACTTGGAAGACATTCACATTTATATTTACTTTCCCAAATTGCCAACTGTGCATATGTTGTTGTTGTTAAGTTGCTCAGTTGTGTCCGACTCTTTGTGACCCCATGGACTGCAGCACAGCAGGCTTCCCAGTCCTTCACCATCCCCCAGATTTTGCTCACACTCATGTCCATTGAGTCGGTGATGCCATCCAACCATCTCATCCTCTGTGAGTGGCTTGTATTTCCATGAGGAAAGCATAGCACCATCGAGTGACTGTAATATCCAATGAAGAACTCAGTCTTTGGTCACAGCATTAAGGATTCCTAGATTTGGTCCCATTAGCCCTCTTTGAAATGACCTAACAATCAGCATTTTTGAACTCTTTGAACACATAGCTCTGCGCTATATGTAGGAGATGTAATAATATGTAAATGTGATGTGATGCACATTCTCTTTAAGCTTGCTACCTAGTGAGAAATTGAATGTTGATCATGAAAAATGTGAGGTAATTAATGCAGAAAAGAATAGCATCTTTATAAAGCTCTCCATCATCCCATTTTAAATAACTTGACAATTCCAGACACTTTATGTGGCTTTCAAGGAGCTCCATAATATCTTCACCTTTCCTATGTGTATTTTTCATATTTTCTACCTTCCTTACCCTGAACTAATGTAGGTTAGACTTAGCTCCATCAAGCACAGTGTTTATTATTGCCTCTATACCTGTTTGTCTTGAATGTTATCTTCACTTTTGCCATCTTTGTTAAAATTTGGATCATCCTCTTTCAAGGCAAAGCTTTCTTTATGAGTTACTTTCTCTTTGACTTACTATAGCATAAAGTGAAAGTGAAAATCACTCAGTCGTGTCTGACTCTTTGCGACCCCATGGACTACATAGTCCATGGAATTCTCCAGGCCAGAATACTGGAGTGGGTAGCCTTTCCCTTCTCCAGGGGATCTTCCCAACCCAGGGATCAAACCCAGTTTTCCCACATTGCAGGCAGATTCTTTACCGGCTGAGCCCCAAAAGAAGCCGTATTATAGCATACTCTGATCTTATAATTTTCCTGGATGTCCACCGCCTTTTTGGTCATTCACAAGGACTTAATTTTATTTTTCTCTCTGACTAAAACTTAAAACTTCCTGAGGGGGTATAATTTTCGTTTATACTTTCATGCCACCTCATTGCCCAGTACTTTTTGGTTATTGGGTTAATATTTATTTGCTAACTGTGTTGATTAAGACAGTTGCCTGGAAACTTTTTCAAAGAAGCTGTGCATTTATTATATGCTAGGTGCAAATTATTTTCTTAAACATGTCTTTTAAGGACACTAATTAAGGCACAGTGAGGTTTTTATCCTCTATAATTTGAGGTATAATTGTCTATAATTTGAAATGTAATTGACAATAGTTCAGGTGATAACTTGTATATACTGTGAAATATACTTGTATATATTGTGTATAAATGTGTGAAGTAGACTTCAACACAGAAGTCTACTTAAGATCATCAGCATGCATGCATAGTTAATAAGAATCGTTTTTTTCTTGTAATGACAACTTTTAAGATTTACTGTCTTAGCAACTTTGAAATGTAGTATACATTCTCTTCACCCATCTTGCCCTTCCACTGTCCTTTGGCAGTCAGTCTGTTCTCTATGTATGAACTGTGTTTTTTTTTTTATTCCACATGTAAGTGATCATACCGTATTTGTCTTTCAGACTTATTTCACTTACTCTAATGTCCTCAAGGTCCATTCATGTTGCAAATAGAAAGATTTTATTTTGTATGGCTGAATAATCTCATTATATATATATTTTTTCTTTATCCATTTATACGTCAATTGAAATTTAGTTTGTTTAATCACTTGCCTTTTATAAACAATGCTGCTATGAACTTGGGGGTACATATATCTTTTTGAATTAGTGTTTTCATTTTCTTTGCTTCAACAGGAGCAAAATTGCTACACCATATGATACTTATATTTTTAATTTTTTGAGGAACCTCTGTACTATATTCTGTGGTGGCTGTACCAACTTGTGTTTCTACCAACAGTGCACAAGAGTTCCCTTTTCTCCATATCCTAACATTATTTCTTGGTATTTGGATAATAGCCATTCTAACAAGTGTGAGGTGATCTCATTGTGGTTTTGATTTGCATTACCCTGATGATTAGGGAATCTGAGCATCTTTTCATGTACCTGTTGGCCATTTGTCTGTTGTCTTTGGGAAAATGTATATTTAGACCCTCTGCCCATTTTTAAATTATATTTTTTTGCTTGTTTTTGAGTTGGATGAGTTCTTTATACATTTTGGATATTAGCCCCTCTTCAGCTATATGATGTGCAGCTTTTTCTCTCTCATTATGTAGGTTGTCTTTTCATTCTATTGATTTTCTCAGTTTCATCTGGTACCACTTGCTTATTTTTGTTCTTGTTGTCTTTTCTTTTTGTTGTCAGATCCCATGAGCAGCTTGATGTTGTTCAGGGTTTATCAGTTTTAAGATTTTCTTAACCATCTTTTTGGAGAAGGGAATGGCAACCCACTTCAGTATTCTTGCCTGGAGAATCCCATGGACAGAGGAGCCTGGTAGGCTACGGTCCATGGGGTCTCAAGAGTCGGACATAACTGAGTGATTAAGCAGCAGCCATCTTTAGGCTAGAGGAATGTTATACTCTTCCCTAGACTATTTTATTTCAATATGAAAACTGTATTTTATAGAGAAAAAAGTTACATCATTATTAATATTAATAGTATTCTTTATCTCAAACTGTAAATTATGTTTTAGTTACTCACTGTAGAATTGCTTATTTTTAACATCTTAAATCTTAGGTAGTCATTCTTAATTATACACATTAAAATTTAATATGGTTAAAAATGTTAATATAGTTCTCCTAAAATCTATTATAATACATCTTCATTTGAAACTCTAATGTGGCCTGTTAATTTTCTTCAAAATAAAACTCAAGAATCCAAATTTAAAGAACAGCCTTTAAAATTAATCACTTGCTATTTTAGTTATTTTACATCAATGAATAGTAAATTTTACACACAGTATAATGAATAGTTTTTTGCATAACTAACTTCTTTATAAAAAGTTTGACCTGGAAGATGACTTGAAGAGTAAAAAATTTTTTACTTTTACTTGAAAAGTAAAAAATACATATTTGTTTCTCAGTTTAGAAACAGTCTGGTTATCTTGAACATAGAAACGTGTTAATATTCCATCACAGCAAATCACCAAACTATTTTTTCCAGTGACCCAGATGCCAAGTAAACTTAATTTTTTTTTTTTTTTTAAGTTTAGTAGTTTTTAATAATCCACAAAATGATTTCTTTTGAGGAATTTTATGCTATGTTTCTTCCTGCTTTTCCCATTCCTGTGTATATTGTCTGCTAGCATGTGTCTTAAAGGTATTTAGAAATATAAAATTCTGTACATTTGTAATTCCATCTTTCATCACACCCCCTTTCCAGGGTAAAGAGTCAACCATCTGGTGAAATGTGTTAGCTGGACCAGGCAACATTTAGTCACTGGTATTCTGAAAGTGTTCTTACATTTTCTGAGCTGCTTATTCCTTCACCATGATCACAGAGTATTTAAAGGTACTGTGATAAAATTAATCCTAGTACCTTTCTGTAGCTGAGCTAGTCTTTCATAAACTCCTCACCTCCACTGGTTTCAGCACTTGCTCATTCCTGTGCAAATTCCTATGGCGTTAACGGCTAAAACCACGCAACCTTGATTGGCCTGAGTGAAAACAGTGGACGTTTTGGCTCTGACTCTCTGTGTTGGTAGCTTCTGTTGTGTCTGACTCTTTGCAACCCCTGTGGACTGTAGCCTGCCAGGCTCCTCTGTCCATGAGATTTCCCAGGCAAGAATAATGGAGTGGGTTGCCTAAACTTAAATCTTATTAACACTGGTAATCAGAAATAATTTTAAAATTCTTTTGTAATCTTTCTTTAACATCAGAAATAGGAATATAACCACAAAACTGTCCACATTTTGGATTCTGGATATATACAAATGCATATATCAAAAACATAATTTTATTCTATTAAGTTAACTTAAAGAAGGTAATCTTTAAACAGCTCAGGTCAAACAGAAGATGGCAAGAGTGAACATAGATATTTTAAGAGTCAGTGAACTAAAATGGATTGGAATGGGCAAATTTAATTCAGATGACCCCTGTATCTACTATTGTGGGCAATAATCCCTAAGAAGAAATAAAGTAGCCCTCATAGTCAACAAAAGAGTCCAAAATGCAGTAATTGGTTGCCATCTCAAAAATGACAGAATGATCTCTGTTCGTTTCCTAGGCAAACCATTCAGTATCACAGTAATTCAAGTCTATGCCCCAGGCACTAATGCCAAAGAAACTGAAGTTGAATGATTCTGTGAAGAACTACAATACCTTCTAGAACTGACACCAGAAAAAGATGTCCTTTTCATCAAAGGGAACTGGAATGCAAAAGTAGGAAGTCAAGAGATCCTTGTAGTAACTGGCAAGTTTGGCCTTGGAGTACAAAATGAAGCAGGGCAAAGGCTAACAGAGTTTTGCCAAGAGAACGCACTGGTCATAGCAAACACCCACTTCCAGCAATACAAGAGATGACTACACATGGACATCACCAGATGGTCAATACCGAGATAAGATTGATTATATTCTTTGCAGCCAAAGATGGAGAAGCTCTATACAGTCAGCAAAAACAAGACCGGGAGCTGACTGTGCCTCAGATCATGAACTTTTTATTGCCAAATTGAGACTTAAATTGAAGAAAGTGGAGAAAACCATTAGACTCTTCAGGTATGACCTAGATCAAATCCCTTATGATTATACAGTAGAAGTGACAAGGAGAGTCAAAGGGTTAGATCTGATAGACAGAGTGCCTGAAGGACTGTGGACAGAGGTTCTGAACATTGTACAGGAGGCGGTGCTCAAAACCACCCCTGAGAAAAAGAAATGCAAAAAGGCGAAACGATTGTCTGAGGAGGCCTTACAACTAGCTAAGAAAAGAAGAGAAGTGAAAGACAAAGGAGAAAAGGAAAGATGTATCCATATGAATGGAGAGTTCCTAAGAATAGCAAGAAGAGATATAAGAAAGCCTTCCTAAGTGATCCATGCAAAGAAATAGAGGAAAACAATAGAATGGGAAAGACTAGAGATAATTAGAGATACCAAGGGAACATTTCATGTAAAGATGGGCACAAGAAAGGACAGAAACAGTATGGACCTAAAAGAAGCAAACAATATTTGGAAGAGGTGACAAGAGTACACAGAAGTAGGTCTTCATGACCCTAGGTAACTGCGATGGTGTGATGACTCACCTAGAGCCAGATATCCTGGAGTGAAGTCAAGTGGGCCTTAGGGAAGCATCACTATGAACAAAGCTAGTGAAGATGATGGAATTCCACCTGAGCTATTTCAGATCCTAAAAGGTGATGCTGTGAAGTGCTGTACTCAATATGCCAGCAAATTTGGAAAACTCAGCAGTGGCCACAGGACTGGAAAAGGTCAGTTTTCATTCTAATCCCAAGGAAAGCTAATGCCAGAGAATGTTCAAACTCATGTGCACTCATCTCACATGCTAGCAAGTAATGCTCAAAATTCTCTAAGCAAGGCTTCAACAGTACATGAACTGAGAACTTCCAGAATGTCAAGCTGGATTTAGAAAAGGCAAAGAAACCAGAGAGCAAATTGACATCTATTGAATCATAGAAAAAGCAACAGAATTCCAGAAAAATATCTACTTCTGCTTCATTGACTATGCTAAAGCTTTTGACTGTGTGGATCACAACAAACTGTGGAAGAGATGGAAATTTCAGACCCCTTACTTGCCTCCTGAGATAGCTTTATGCAGGTCAGGAAGCAATAGTTAGAGCTGGACATGGACCAACAGACTGGTTCCAAATTGGGAAAGGAGTATGTCAAGTTGTATATTGTCAGCCTGCTTATAAACTTCTATGCAGAGTACATCATGCAAAATGCCAGACTGGATGAAGCACAAGCTGGAATCAAGATTGCTGGGAGAAATATCAATAACCTCAGATAGCTAGATGACACCACCCTTATGGCAGAAAGCAAAGAGGAACTAAAGAGCCTCTTGAGGGAACTGAAAGAGGAGTGTGAAAAAGCTGACTTAAAAGTTAGCATTCAAAAATTGAAGATCATGACATCTGGTCCCATCACTTCATGGCAAATAGACGGGGAAACAATGGAAACAGTGAGAGACTTTAGTTTCTTGGGCTCTAAAATCACTGCAGATTGTGACTGCAGCCATTAAATTAGAAGGTGATTGCTCCTTGGAAGAAAACCTATGACCACCCTTGACAGCATTTTAAAAAACGGAGAGATTACTTTGCCAAAGATGATCCATATAGTCAAAGCTATGGTTTTTCCAGTAGTCATGTATGGATGTGAGAGTTGGACCATAAAGAAGGCTGAGCGCCAAGAATTGATGCCTTTAACTCTGGTGTTGGAGAAGACTCTTGATAGTCCCTTGGACAATAAGGATATCAAACAGTCAATCCTAAGGGAAATTAATCCTGAATATTCATTGGCAAGACTGATGTTGAAGATGAAGCTCCAATACTTTGATCAGCCGATGTTAAGAACTTAATTATTTGAAAAGACCCTGATGCTGGGAAAGATTGAAGGCAGGAGGAGAAGGGGATGACAGAGGGTGAGATTGTTGGATGGCATCACTAACTTGATGGACACACGTTTGAGTAAGCTCTGGGAGTTGGTGACAGATAGGGAAGCCTGGCGTGCTGCAGTCCATGGGATCACAGAGTCAGACATGACTGAGAGACTGAACTGAACAGAAAGAAAACAATAAAATGATGCCTAACTAATTAAAATAACCAATTTAGAATTCTCTCTTAATCAAAGAGTTCCTGTTTATATAGAATGATTAGAATATAATAAAAACAATATTCATTATCCTCTTAAGGGAAAACTCATACCTTTTGAAGATAACCACCATTAGTCTCTTCATGCCTATAGTTCCTTTGATTGAAATTCTTTTTGAACAATAGACTTGTTTTTAATCTGCCTTTTTTACTTATTTTAAATTATTCTCTCATATCTATAAATATTCATCTATACCATAATTTTAAAGGGCTAAATAATATTCCAGTGCATATCCCAGCTTTCTGTTTGTTTATAAATGTAGCTTATTTAAAATTTTTTTTTATTTTGCATCTTTATAAATATCTCGTTCCATATTTATTTCTTAAAACTATTCTTTAGAAATGGGCTTGCTTAGTTTAAGTTTATTGATTATGCCAAAGCCTTTGACTGTGTGTATCAATAAATGTGGAACATTCTGAAAGAGATGGGAATACCAGAACACCTGACCTGCCTCTTGAGAAATCTGTATGCAGGTCAGGAAGCAACAGTTAGAACTGGACATGGAACAACAGACTGGTTCCAAATAGGAAAAGGAGTACGTCAAGGCCATATATTGTCACCCTGCTTATTTAACTTATATGCACGGTACATCATGAGAAACACTGGGCTGGAAGGAGCACAAGCTGGAATCAAGATTGCTGGGAGAAATATCAATAACCTCAGATATGCAGATGATACCACACTTATGGCAGAAAGTGAAGAGGAACTAAAGAGCCTCTTGATGCAAGTGAAAGAGGCGAGTAAAAAAATTGGCTTAAATCTCAACATTCAGAAAACTAAGATCATGGCATCCGGTGCCATCACTTCATGGCAAATAGGTTGGGAAACAGTGGAAATGGTGGCTGACTTTATTTTTGGGGGCTCCAAAATCATTGGAGATGGTGACTGCAGCCATGAAATTAAAAGATGCTTACTCCTTGGAAGTAAAGTTATGACCAACCTAGACAGCAAATTAAAAAGCAGAGACCTTACTTTGCCAACAAAGGTCCATCTAGTCAAGGCTATGGTTTTTCCAGTGGTCATGTATAGATGTGAGAGTTGGACAATAAAGAAAGCTGAGTGCCAAAGAATTGATGCTTTTGAACTGTGGTGTTGGGGAAGACTCTTGAGAGTCCCTTGGACTGCAAGGAGATCCAGCCAGTCCATCCTAAAGATCAGTCTTGGGTGTTCATTGGAAGGACTGATGTTGAAGCTGAAACTCCAATACTTTTGCCACCTGTTGCAAAAGACTGACTTATTTGAAAAGACCCTGATGCTGGGAAAGATTGAGGGCAGGAAAAGGGGATGACAGAGGATGAGATGGTTGGATGGCATCACTGACTCAATGGACATGAGTATGGGTAAACTCCGGGAGTTGGTGATGGACAGGGAGGCCTGGTGTGCTGCGGTTCATGGATTCACAAAGAGTCGGACAGGACTAAGCGACTGAACTAAACTGAATTGAAGTTTAGGCATATTTCCTACCTCGTATATTTCTATATGCCCTCTTCCTATGACTCATTTTACTTGACCTCTCTGTACCATTTTATATTCTACCAAGTTTTGACACTTTCCTTTCATTTGGTTCATTCATTGAGAAAATAGTTATTGAATTCCTACTAAGTGCTGCACTGCTATATATGGTCTGTTTGGGAGAATTGTGTGACTTTTGTCTCTTTATTTGTGGAGTTCTTTTTATGAATCATTTTTGGTGACTTTTCCTCTTTTACTACCTACCTTTCTAACTGAATTCTAGAGTATGTCTTTTGTCCTTTACCCAGTTTTTTTTATTATCATTATTTTTATTTTCTACAGTGGTTTCAATGTTCATTTCTTTACTAGCTAACCTTGTATCTATCTATCCTCTATGCTATCTCTTGACCATACGTCCAGATTTTATTGACCATTTGGATATGCACACACAAGTTTGGTCTTCCCTGGTGACTCAGCTGGTAAAGAATCTGCCTGCAGTGCAGTAACTGGTTTGATTCTTGGATCAGGAAGTTCCCCTGGCAAAGGGATAGGCTACTCACTCCATTTTTCTTGGGCTTCCCTGGTGATTCAGATGGTAAAGAATCCTCCTGCAATGTGATGCCTTGGTTGGGAAGATCCCCTGCAGGAGGGCATGGCAACCCACTGCAGTATTCTTGCCTGGAGAATCCCCATAGACAAAGGATCCTGGCGGTGTATAGTGCATAGAGTCAGACACGACTGGGCAGCTAAGCATAGAACTCACACCACGCAAGTTCAGCAGACTTGTCATATTCAAAAGCTATACTCTGTGTGTCCTTAGGGAAATCCAAACTAACTTCCAGCTTCAGGAGATCCCAGAGCACTTTCTGAAACTATGATGTGAATTTGCTACGTAGCTCAAATGAGGAGGCTTTCCACAGCCCTTGCTCACTCTCTTTGCTGCTCACTAGTTTTATGGACAAACTGACCTTGCCCCCTTTTTCATTTTTTGTAAACCGTTGTTGGTGTATCAGAATCTTTAAGCTCCAGATTTGTAGGTGTGGTTAGTGTGCTTGTAATTCATGTCTCATTGTTGGGTTTGATCAAATGGCAGGGAACTGGGTATTGCATTTTTACTAGCTAGTTTGTGTATACTAATCAAAAGGAAATCTTCCGTATTGGATTTTTGTATTGTTTGGTTAAGTAAAATATACACGATGCATTTGATTAAAGTTGATAAAAGTATATAATTTATGTAATTTATGGTGATGCATTTTTTAAAGTAGTTAAAATGTTATTAGAAACGTGTTGTTTCAGTGTATTCAAGGAAGAAATACTAGGGAAAAAATGGCAGGGTGAAGAGAAGAGGCGTGTGACTGCTAGCATGAGGAAAGCAATGAACATTTTTGGATTCATTCAAGTAGAGATGATAGCTAAGAGTAAACTGCCCAGAACCATTCTGGTAGCCTGGACAAGTGCCCATTTGCTCACATTAATGATACGATGGTGATGATTAAAAAGTGGCATACAAAGAATGTGATAATTAAGAACAGGGAATTATTCTGGTGTTGAGATTTGATTTGGGTTATTAGCAAGTTCATGGGGGAATGGACTATGTTCAAAATACATCCCAAACCTAGTGAAAAGGTTAGGCCCAAATTTGAGGCCATTTTATTCCTTGAAACAGTTCAAATAAACATTCATATTAAGGAGACACTGATTTTCACTTCCAGAAATGAATTAAAATTCGGAATGTTTGGTTGGATTTTAAAAATAAATTTCTCTATACAATGCGTTATAGACACACATTCTTTTAAACTTACAAATATTATAATGGGTATTAACTTGGCATTATCCAGGCTCAAGTGCCACAGTTTCTGATTTGAAATTCTAAAATTCTAAGAATTTATTTGCTATCTGCGTCTAATCTTAACCTCAAGTGATGAGATTCTTTGTAGTCTTTATTTAGCCTGCCTAATTTGAATATCAGTATATTTTGCCAAAGAAATATTAATATGCTTGATTATAAGGTATTGCTCCAGACTCCGTGTATACTGTATTTTGTTGCTAAATGCATAAAAATTTAACTTCTTGGTCCTAAGGTTTACGGATAAGGAATTATAGACCTTACATCATAACTTTGCAATTTTTAAGTCACTGAAGGTTAAGGGGAGGGAGACTTTCAGGAAAGAAAAATTATATAATGTTTAGTATTTGAAAATCCAACTTTTTAGTGGTGTAAGATACCCATTTCCACACTAGGTTTGGAGTCTCCCTTTGCATCTGAGGCAAAACAGTGTATCTTCCTTGTTCAGAGTGGGGTTTATGGCTCAGCTGCATTACTCTCATTATCCCAACTCATTTAGGGCAAATGGGCTCTCCTTGAGTCAACCCTCACAGGGAACCTCACAGCGGCTCACAGCATGACTAGTGTGAGCTGGTTCACCTCACAGCTTGATCACATTGTTAGTGAAAACAATCTGGCCTAGTTATCTTTGGTTATAACTAGATTATGCTAGTTACGCTTATTGATACAGATTCAAGGATATATTGATATCTCCTGACAATATGATTTGACAGCATTGAATCTGCTGGATTAAAGCTCAAGTGACAGGATTTCTACCTCAAGTTTTAGACTTTATTCTAGCCTTTAGGTCACCTAAAGTTGAGAGTTAGGGATTACTTGATATGAATCAGAGAAGCATACCCAAATATTGTAGGAGTTGTTGCTAAAATTCACAGAGTCATGCATTATGTCACTTCTTTGGTGGTAAATAGTGTAAGATTTAATAATACATCATTGTATATTGCACATGTATATTGCATGTGATATCTTGACATTTTAGGCTACTAGAACTCAGAAACTTCACTGAGATGGCCATGAGTTTTTTGGATACCTCTCTCTGGTGCACCTACTCTTGGCTAAAACATGTAGAAAACAAGCTATGTCCTTTTCACAGATATCATCAGTAGAGTAGTTTTTCATGATAATTTGAGGGATGATAGGACTAAATTTTGATAAAACGAAGGATGTGTTACTGTCCATGTTGAATGAAAGCAAGCTGCTCTTGCTTTTCACATTAGCCAAATTAGCAGTATCTTACCACTGAGAGGGCTTCCCTTGTGGCTCAGTTGGTAAAGAATCTGCCTGCAATGCGGGAGACCTGGGTTCGATCTCTGGGTTGGGAAGATCCCCTGGAAAAGGGAAAGGCTACTGACTCCAGTATTCTAGCCAGGAGAATTCCATGGGATCCCAAAGAGTCGGACACAACCAAGTGACTTTTACTTACCAGTGAGAGATTTTGTTAATTCATTCGCGTAAAGAGGCTTCATCTTGATTATGTCTTTTGTTACATATGATGAGCAGATAACACAAAGGCAGGAAGCACGCACACTGAGCAGTGCTGTGTAAATGTCTGATAGCGATCGGCACTCGGTCTTCAGTGCCTGAGGCAGGATGAGAAATATGTTGTTATATATCACCAATAAGCCTGACTCAAATAAGGCAATAGATTGGATTATCCCCACAGCTGTACAAATGCTTTCATGGAATTACTGCAAGGGCTGGATCCTTCCCCACTTTTCATAATTGTGTTACGCCTGCAAAAGCTTTGCTACAGGCAAAGAAACTCTTAAGTCTCACTGCCTTCAACCAGCAACACCATATCCCTGGGATACTAGACTGTTTGGGTTCCTGGGAACTGTAAGACTATAATAATGTGGGTAATATTTGCACATTGTTTAGAATTGTAGGAAATAGAGAATGAAGGAACAGCTAAGGTCTGTGATTACTGTCTGTCTTTTGGTGTACAGAAACTTCTATTATTTTGATAAAAGTAATCTATAATACCTAAGTAACAAGCTAAGGGAGTTTGTGTCTGGAGTAGGTAGAATCAATCTACTTCTAACTGTATTCTGAGAGAGACACAAGCATATACTCAGACACTTCTGAAATTTCTTCTGTGAAGCTGTCGATATCTTTACATTAACTTTGTTATTGCTACTTTATCTATTTATAAAAAACTGAAAATATACCATTAAAACATTTATCTAGTTTACTCTTGAATTTGGATTCATCTTGGATAATTGTTGATTTTCTTTGAAATACTTCTTGATATAACCAACTTTATGTATGAAATAAGCAACAGTTTTTTTCTTAACTTTGGGAAATGTGGGTTGGAGTCAACAAAAGTTAAGCTTCACGATTTGTTATTTGCAAGCCTAATAATATGTAAGTTTTGAGACATGTTTTTCTGATCACTTTTTAAAAATTAATGGATATGAAATTTGCCCACTCCAATTCACTTTGTAAACCTAGCTTTAATTAATGTCATGGTTAGGCTAAAAAGATGGTCTTATTCAAGTGACTTTTTCTTCCATATTTACTGTAGCTGCTAGCTTATGCAGATATGCTGATGTAGTTAATGAACCCATTAAGATCTGTTTATTAGATGATTACATGATTGAGTAGTAAATGGCACTTGTCAAGGCTTTCTGCATGATTATTAAAGTATGCATTCTTTTATTGATATTTTTAATTTGTTCATATTGCATATATGTTTATACTTCATATGAAAAAAATGCTATACTTTTTCACATTATCCACCCTAGCATAACGTAAGTTTTTTAATGAAATATTAAAAATACAAATACTACATAAAACATGAGCTTAACAAGGTGTTGTAAATTAAATGTCTACATAAAATCCCAGTCAAGTAAACAAAGAAAACTTACTAGTACTATCCATTTGTTGATCATGACTGCCTCCCTTCTTGTTAATGGGTAAACACTATTCTGACTTTTATGCTATGTACTACTTTGACTTATTTTTATTTTTACTAATTATTTTTATATTTCCAAAAAATACATTTTAATTTTATTGCTTTTTGTTCTTTATTTTAGTTTTAGCATAGACTATATCCTCTCACATCTAACCTCTTATATGTAGCATATGTTTCTAAGGTCAATGCTCATTGCTATATAATGTCATTAGCAGACATAGACTGTGTTTTGTTTATATCTTATGCTACTACCAGACTTTTAGGGTATTTACAGTTCATCAGTTTTAGCTGTCATAAACAACTTGCTCCACGTGGAACATATAGCTACATATCTCTTTGTGCATACATATACATAATTCTTTTGTGTTACAGAAAAGATATCTAAATATTCAAAGAGGTTTCTGAACTTCCTGTTCTATTCAGTTAGATTTTTGTTCATCTTTGTGCAAATATTGCATTGTTTTAATTACTATAGCTTTATAATATGTTACAGTAATTATAGGGTGATTCCTTTTTTCAATCATCTTGGCTACAGTTAGTCCTTTTCTTTCCATGTAAAGTTTAATATCACCTTGTCACACAAATCAACCCACTGGGATTTTAATTATCATTGGATTGAACCTTTAAATCAATAGTGAGTGAACTGGTGTCTTTATAATGAGTTTCCAATCTGTAAACATTGCATATATCTGCATTTAAGTATTCTTTAATTACTTTCATTAGAACATTTGGTTTTTTCCATAGATCTTATCTGTATTTTGTTAATATCTGTAGCCTTACGTTCCTTAGTATATACTACAGTGCATGGCAGTATCTCCCAGTCCTTTAAGAGCATGGACCCTGGTACAACATTGCCAGAGTGATTTTAGACAAGATTCGTAACTCTCGATGCTTCCATTTCCTCATATGTGAAATGGAGACAGTAACTATACCTTCCTCGGAATTACTGTGAGACTAAATGTGTCACATAAATCTAGAACTGGTAGTGAAAGTCACTCAGTCATGTCTGACTCTTTGAAACCCCATGGATTATACAGTCCTTGGAATTCTCTAGGCCAGAATACTGGAGTGGTTAGCTGTTCCCTTCTCCAGGGGATCTTCCCAACCCAGGGATCGAACCGAGGTCTCCCTCATTGCAGGCAGAATTCTTTACCAGCTGAGTAACCAGGGAAGCCCAAGCATCTGATAAATGTCTGAGATTGTATAGATGTACAAATTATTAATTCATTTAATTATTCTGTTAATGCTTTTAACATGTTAGTGGAGGCATTTTGCTGAACTGTAACCAGAGACTTTGTAGCTTAAAGTAACACATTTATCTCAGTGTCTGTCAAGGTACACCCTTGCCTGGTCCTTTTGCATAGTCTCAAAAGGATGCAATCAAGGTGTCAGATGGGGCTGTGATCTCATTTGAAGCTCAAGTAGGAAACGGTCTGTTTCTAAACTCGTAGATTGTTGACAGAATGTAGTTCCTCATGATTTCAGCACAGAGGGTCTTGTTTGCTTGCTGCTTAGAGGCTAGAAGCCCTTGCAGCTTGCCAGTTGAAGTGTGCCATCAGTTCTTCTTTGTCACTTGGTTTTCCCCAACATAGCTGCTTGCTTCTTCAAAGCCAACAGAAGAAAGAGACACTCCACCAAGAATGGCATAGTCTTATGTAATCACGTTCAGGTAATTCCATCTGTCCTATCACCTTTAACTACTCTGACTAGAAGCAAGACACAAATCCTGCGTACGTTCTAGAGAAGAGAATCATACAAAGACATTGGTACAGGAGGGCGGGATCATGAGGACTACCCTAAGCGTCTGCCTGCCACAGAGCCTTTTGTTTCTAATAAATAGATCCTCTACTGACAATACCCTGTTTTAAGCTACTGCCTTATCTAAATTTTCACTATATCTTTTTCTACACTGGTATCTCTGCTTCTGTCCTGCCTAATTTCAGCCTGTTTTGTATGTAGCAGTCAGAGTGATCCCGGTAAAACACAAATCAAGTAATCTCAATTCTATACTTACCAAGTTCCTCATATTATCAGGATGAGACAAGACTTCAGTGGAATTTATGTGTCACCAAAGTAAGGTGCAGACCTCCTACAATGACCTTAGAGTCCTGTATGATCTTGACCCCTAATTTTCCTCATCTCCAAATACTTCTCCTTTGCTTATTCCACTTCAGCTGCATTGGCTTCCTTGTGCTCAGTTGCTCAGTCATTTCCGACTCTTGGGGCCCATGGACTGTGGCCAGCCAGGCTCCTCTGCCCATGAAATTTTCCAGGAAAGAACCCATGGAGTGGGGTGCCACTTCCTACTCCAGGGGATCTTCCCGACCCAGGGATTGAGGTCGTGTCTCTTGCATCTCCTGCTTTGGCAGGCAGATTCTTTACCACTAGCGCCACATTGACTCCTTTCCTCTTCTTCAAAGAGGCAGGTATGCTCTCACTTTAAGTCGCTAGCTCAAGCTATTTGCTGTCTTAGAGCATTTTTCCCTCAAATAGCTCCATGGATTGTTTGTTTCTTTCTTTTAGGTCTTTACCCAGTGTCACCTTCTTGATGAGGTCTTACCTAACGACCTTATTTAAAATTGGGTACAGTGATCCATCCCCACTGCTCTCTTGTTGTACTCCTTACTCATTTCCCTGCTTTAGTTGTATCCGTGCTGTGTTTTAAGTTTGTATTTTGTTCCTTGTTCCCCTCTTCTAGTATTGGCATTCCATAAGGACTGGGATTTTTGTCGATTTGTGTTCAGTGAGGTATCTTCAGCACTTAAAGCAGTAGTAGGCACTTGGTAGGTAATCAGTCAGTATTTCTTAAAATTAAGTAAATTGAATTTTATATCATGGGGATAAGTAGTCTCCAAATAAACAGTTTTATCATCTTCTGATAATGAACAGCATTATTTCTTTTCAGGTAACATTCTTTTTCTCATCTTTTTTGCATTGGCTTAAACTTCTAAAACAATGCTAAATAATGGACAGTTTTGCTTTTCTCATTACCTCAGTGGGAATGCTTTTGCCCTTTATACTTTTAGCTCTTGCATTGAAATGAATTTGTCTTCTTAAAGAAGTAACCTTTTTTTAAATTTAGTTAACATTTTTTTGGAATATATGGAGTAGACTGTGAATGTTGAATCTTAAATCAAGTAGCTTTTAGGCCTCTGGTCAGATGATTATATGATTATTTTCTATTACATATAGATGCCATGAATTACCTCAGGAGATGTTTTAACATTAAGCTATCCTTTTCTTCCTGGAATGAACTGTATTTGATCACAGTATGCTGTTCTTTTAATTTACTGCTGGATCAAATTTGTGAAACTCTCCATTATTCCTAGTATTTGTAAGATTTTAAAAGTCTTACCTCATTTGTTAAAGTTTCTATTTATTCATTCTCTAATGAGAATTCAGTCCAGGCATGCATTTGCTTTCACAGATACCCTAATTCACCTTGGATCATCTCATTGTTCATCTAGATTCTATGGACTCCTCCCTTCAAATCATAAACTAGAGGACGCTGAGGTTATTTTCACTACCGGTTCACTGATTTAGTAGCCTGAAGAAAGTAGAAAGGTTACTAAATGCACCCTAAATCTTTATTGCTTAAAGCCTTATTAGTTTCCAACAACTTGATTCTTATTTTTCTAACAAGACATCTAGCGTTATCCTTAGTATTTTTTTAATTTTTGCTCCAAATATTCAGTCTATCAGGAAATTCTGTCTGCTCCTGACATATTTTAAATTCCTCTGTATATTTGCATCTGTTTGTATTTTGTTTATTCATGTCATTACTACAGGTTAAAAATGATCACAGTTTCATAATATGTGTTAATATCTGATTTGAGACCTCTGCCCAGTATGGTTTCATTGTCCCGCTGGTGTTGAATGTTGCTATGGATATGTCTGAGAACAGCTTGATTACCTGCCCCCAACTCCACCTGTTAGTGACTCTTCCTAGATACCCCAGTGGTCTTTATTTCTCTAAGTGTAACGGCTTTTCTAGGTCTGTCTCAGTGTTGACTCTTCTAATTTCAGTTTACTTATGGACATGCTGTCACTTTATATACTTAGATTCATGGTTGTTTTTTCTTGGGAAGAATTTGACTAGTATCGCTAAAGGTGTGTCCTGTTAGGTTATTTCTGTTTTCAAACAATAATTTAAACTCTTTGTTTTCATTATATTTTTCATACTTTTCTGTTCCCTATAACATTTATTCTGCTTTTAGCAGCATCTGTCCTTTTTTTTCTTTTGCTGTTTGTAGTTGTGCTTTAATTCCTACAACACTTTACTTTCTTCTGGTTCTTTCCTTTAGTTCTGCCAGTTCATGTTTTATTTTTTCTGGTTGTTTTGCTGCTTCTTCCCTGCGCTTATATAGCTCTACTTTGTGCAAAGAACTCGTTGGACACTATTGCTTTATATTAAACGTTTTAAATAAAGAGATAATTGATGGATAATATTCTGTAAGTTATACAGCCTGTTGATATATGATACATTTTATTTAACTTAAAAATCACAGACAATTATTTGGTCATAGTTTTCAAGTTATAATGACAGCTCTATGTGTGTATATGTATATGTGTGTTTGTGTTTGCCATCTGCTCATCCTGTTATTTCATCCTTTTTCTTGGAGCACCTTTGGATGCATCCTGTGATATTTCTTTTTGGAGGGGTGTGAGTTTTTTCATCAGCTATTATAGGAAGCTTTGTGTTGAAGAGACATTACGGTCATGTTCCCAGTTAGCTGAACTCTTTCTGTGGGCCCAGGTTTTGGGATTTATGTATGTTTTTGTGTTGTCCCTGCCAATCTCAATATGGAGTGTAGTCAGTTTTAACTATTAATAATTGTCTCTATAACCTATAACCAATAACTCATAATTGATTTGTCTGTGACTCCACATTCTACCTGTTCCTTTTATTATAGGAACCATAATAGGACCAGAGATTTTCCTGCTTCTGTCTCATGTATTCTGTTTCCATTGTTATAAATAGAGGATTGGGTTTTTCATCTGAGTATACTCATTTTTTTGTTATAAATAGAGGATTGGGTTTTTCATCTGAGTATACTCATTTTTTAAAATGTTTTTATGAATTTGGGGGAGGATTTAATCCTTTTTTTTCGTTGGCAGCCATGATGTCCTTTCTTAGTTTCTTTCCTCCCACAATCACCTTTGCCCAAGTTTGACTGCCCTTGACTGTCCTTCAGCTCATTTTGTAACTTAATATTGATCTTTTCTTTCCTTGTCAATTCTTAGGCTTATTTTTAGACTTAGAGAAGGGAAATACCAATTTATACTACCATCTTTAAACTAAAAGTCTTAAGTAGTTTTTTTGTTTGTTTTATCTTGCACAAATATTTTTACTTCTATAAACTAAATATGGAACATTTACCTAAATTGATGATAGTAGATTTTCTCTTAGTTTTATATGCATTTGTTCATTTTCACTAGATTCTGGGGAGTGATATTGAATTGCTCTTAAATGCATCCATCAGATATTTTTCTGCAGACGCTATCGAATAGGTAAAGCATGTGATTGCACTAAAATTGAAAAACTGTAAAAGATGTACTGTGAGAAATATATTCCCTTAGTCTGTCAGATTACACCCCCACCCCGTCTGACAGTTCTTGCCAGTTTCATTCTGTTCTTGGAGAGAAATTCTATATAAAAACAAATATGTATTTACATGTATACTTAAATGTTTCTACATTTTTTGTTCAAATGCTGTCACTGTACACATTTTATGCCTCTGCTTTTTCACTTAACATACCTTGGAGATAATGCCTGTGTAACTCAAAAATATACTTTTACAGTTTTTGTTTGAATTATGGGTCAAGACAATCTTCACATTTGTTTTATTTTTCTTTTAATTTATAACTTCCTTTACCTCCTCTTTTTAAAATGAAACTTCTTTTTCTTTTCTTTTTTTTTCCTGAAGAAATACATAATGTGCAGAAGTCTCCATATTCTAGCTTTGGGGTTGACTCTCTTTCCCTTGGGTGTCTTTTTACACATTTCTCTGAGCCTTGTATTTCCTATAAACTGATAATGAGATATCTTGGATTGGTTAGTTTCAGGTTCAGTTTTCTTAGCAAGAATATTTCATAGATGGTGCACTGTACATCCTCCTGCATCACAATAGGAGCCACGTGATTTCTATGTTTAGTGATGTTAAGATAGATCTGTGTGTTTAGGTGTTTTCAGCTCTATTTGACTGTTATAAAGTTAGCCATTGACATTTCACTTGGTGAACATTTCCTGGATTGGTAGCAAAAAAAGTTCTGTCATTCCTTCTATATTTAATTTGGTGTAAAGTGATGGCAATCTGTTGTTTTTATAGATTTGCTAATATTCCCTATTTTTTTTAAGAGCGCTCTCTTTTTTAATAGTTTTATTTATTATTTATTTATGGCTGTGCTGGGTCTTTGTTGCTGCTTGGGCTTTTCTCTAGTTGCAGCAAATAAGGGCTGCTCTCTCATTGCTGTGCATGGGCTTCTCCTTGTGGTGGCTTCTCTTGCAGTGGAACATGGGCTCTAGAGTGAGTGGGCTTCAGGAGTTGCAGCCCACAGGCTTGGTAGTTGTGGTGTGCGGGCTTAGTTGCTTCCACGGTGTGTGAAATCATCTCAGGTTAGGGACTGAGGCATATCTTTTGCATTGGCAGGGTGGATTCTTTACTGCTGAGCCACCAGGGAAGACCCCTTAATTTTTAAATTATTAGTTGAGAAGATTCCTAGATTTAAATCAATTTTTAACATAGATTAGAAATTACCCATGGTCTTTAAATAGTATTTCAATAAGAAAATCTTTTGAAGTCAGTTATTTAAAATATATGTGAAATAACTGCCTAATTTTATTTACAAAATTTGTGTTTCCATGTATAGGTGTTTGAGACACCAAGCGACTCTCTAAACTTTTAGGATGTATTTTAGAATATCTATTTTTATTGTTCCTTTTTATATAGGTTGTTAAGTGTGGTATGCTGTGATCTAGACACTCTTCTTCTGTTGGAGGCTCAGTATCAAGTATCTGAAATGTTACTAAATGCTCAAGAAGAAAATACCTTAGAAACCTCTGAAAGTCACAGGTAAAAAAAAAAAATACCAAGACAGAATAATAGCTTTCTTTACAGATATTCTGTTAAGACAGTAATTTCAGTACAGTTTATTTAATGTTTTCCATTATCCAAATTCAGTAGATTTAAATAAGAGTAAAAAGCAATTAAAGCATAAATGTCAGTTAAAAAGATTGTGAATGACATTTTTGGAAATGGCTTGCAGAGTACTACTTTCTAAGTTTCTGTTTAGTTTTTTATGGTTTAGTTAAGTACTGACTTTATTAAGTTGTGTCACCTTTAAATTCAGATTACATGAGAAAGATGACTCATTAAACAAAATGTCTGATTTTTGTGTCTCTTGTAGAGGCAATTTTTACTTCATTTTCTTCATTATGTTAGTTCACAGTCATAAATTCTGATTATTATGAAATGATGTTATAGTAATATCTTGAAAACTTTTTTCTACTAAAATAACATACTTGACATTGCCTTGAATTGGTTGACATGTGCTGGATACACATTCAATTAGCTGGCATTATTTTTGTGTCCATAATTTTAAAAAAAGTGTTCCTCCATGCTAGCTAGGCCTTGGAAAAATAGTATAGATCAGGCTATATTGCTGAATACTCTAGGTTTGATATAGAGGATAGTATTAACAGCTGCAGGAAGTATGGAGGATGCAAAGTTTAGAATTTGAAATAGGATGCTTGGCCTAGAACTTACGGCAGAAAGCAAAGAGAAACTAAAGAGCCTCTTGATGATGGTGAAGGAGGAGAATGAAAAAGCTTATTTGAAACTCAGCATTCAGAACACTAAGATCATGGCATTCTGTCCCATCACTTCATCACAAAAAGAAGGGGAAAAAGTGAGAACAATGATAGGTTTCCTTTCCTTGGACTCCAAAATCACCGTGAACAATGACTGCAGCCATGAAATTCAGACGCTTGCGCCTTGGAAGGAAAGCTGTGACAATCCTAGGTGGTGTATTAGAAAGCAAAGACATCACTTTGCTAGCAAAGGTCTGTACAGTCAAAGCTATAGTTTTTTCTGCAGTCATGTACAGATGTGAGAGTTGGACCATGAAGAAGTTTGAATGCCAAAGAATTGATGCTTTAGAATTGATGCTTTTGAACTGTGGTGCTAGAGAAGACTCTTGAGAGTCCCTCAGACTGCAGGAAGATCAAACCAGTCAATCCTAAAGGAAATCAACCTGAATATTCATTGAAAAGACTGATACTGAAGCTATAATACATTGGCCACCTGATGCGAAGAGCTGACTCACTGGAAAAGACCCTGATGCTAGGAAAGATTGAAGGCAAAACAAGAAGGGAACAGCAGAGAATGAGATGGTTAGACGTCATCACTGACTTGATGGACATGAATTTAAGTAAACTCTGGAACTTAGTGGAGGACAGAGGAGCCTGGGGTGCTACAGTCCATGGGGACACAAAAAGTCAAACATGACTTAGCAACTGAATAATAACAACTAGAACTGAAGGGAACATTGACTAAAAATGTGGTAAAGTTGTTGTGGAAGTAATGCCTGTCTTCATCTCATTTCTTTTTGACATGTAGCATTTGTCAAGAAAATATTCTTCATACCATTCATTTCCTATATCAATTATATCTCCAATTCTTTGCTCCTTAGGTTGGAAAGCTGTTAGATAAAAGTGAATTTATCTCTCCCCTTTCTATAGAAACTGTATTGCTTTTTTCCTTATGCGTTGCACTGACATGATCTTAAAATTAAATCATATTTAATTAAGGCAGTGACAATTGGTATGTTTATTTTTCAGGGAGTTTATAATTGATAGCTTATCAGTAGAAAGAAATCATGTTCTTGTTAGAATAAATCTTATTGGTGGGCCAATGGAACGAATTTTGCCTCCAAGGTTACTGGAGAAGGTAAGTGGAATAAATGGAGGGGAGAATGTTTTTTGAATGTATTTTGAAGCAAGATAGCCAACTCAAATGACAGGATACAAGTAAATAGTTCCTAATGAAAATAGTATTTTTCATGACAAGATGTCACGAGTGGTAGTTTGTGTTGCAGAGTAGATAGGATATTATTTTATTAAAAACTTGTCATTTTCCTTGTGTGTCCTTGAATTTTTTTCACTTAAAAAATTTTTCTCCTTCATGATACTTAATTTTTATTAGATGACTAATTTTGTTGACTTTCATTGGCAATATTGAGTACCTCTTTTTTCATCAGTATCCATAGAGTTTGGTTTTCTCTGGAAGGGTTTTTTGTTGTTGTTGTTACTAAGTGCACTTGTTTTGACTCATCACACCAAGAATGGTGAGGTCAAAATGATTACGGTGCAAGAGAAACAGCTTTGTGAGCCATCTGTTTATAGACTTATCATATTTGTTTTCAGTATTTAATGTTTCTATATTTCGTTTTAGTTAGTATCCATTAGAATATTGAACTATAATATATGATAGCTTTTGGTTAGTTATGTTACAACTTATGAATTACTTATGAATTACAACTTAGAATTTATGAAACAAAAGCCAATTTAAATGTCACTTCAAAAAGTCTTAAAATTGGTATTAAACTACTTCCTAAAGTCATCTGTCTTGCTTCTTTTTTAGGGTAATGAACCATATCCTTGGCCAATGTTTTCATCATACCCTTTACCAAACTGCTATTTGTCAGACTGTGTTACAAGAAGTACTGATCTAAAACAAGGTAAAATGCTTATTGTCAAGTGCCATGTTTTAGTGATTTTTTTTAATACTTTGAAAAAAAGACATAATTTGAAGGCAGATTAATTCTATTTTTCTTTCAGTTTGTACATGTGGATAGATCTATATCTATTCCTTTGTAAGTTTTCCTTATTTCACATACTCTTTACTAAACTAATATTTGTATGATGCTGAATAATTCTTATCAGAATCTTTTTTTGTTTGTTTTAAAAAGGGAATTAGTGATTTTCGATGAATTAATTCTAGATATGTAGAAGTAGCCCGCCAGGCTTCTCTGTCCCTGCACATTCTCCAAGCAAGAATACTGGAGTGGGTTGCCATGCCCTCCTCAGAACTTTATTCAACAGATTAATATTTTTTTAATACTTGTGTGCCACATGTAAGTCCTGTGTGTTCAAGACTTGAAATATAAATGTTATATAAATATAGTAAAATAAAAAAATTTTAAATGTCAGCTGTTCATGACCTTTTAGAGAACACAGTCAAGTAATTAGACAGTCATATAGTATTACAGTGTGATAGGAACTAAATAGAAAATGTGTAGCCTGCTAGGATAGTTCATAAAGCAGATGCTCTTCCAAAGAACATTAAGTTTAATGTAAGACATGAAGTAGGTATTTTCTGGGTATTAAAAGAGCATTTTTGACAGGAACCAGCAGTGAGACCAAAAGGAGCAGATTGAATTAAGAACTCTAAGTAGTTCAAGGATGTGTGAGACATGATATGTGAGGACAAGAGTGACCAGAGATAAGACTTAGACGGGTAAGCCATGTTTGATCATAAGGCCTAGGTACCTCAAGTTCAGGTATTTAGACCTTATCGTAAGAGCAATAAAAAAACCAAGCAATTTTTAGACTTGAGAATTCTAAGATGAAATATGAAGATATTAAACCATTAATTTGAGAAGTTAACTCTTGATATCAACATGATCTTTGCATTACCAACAAACTTGCATTGGAAAAAAATAACGTATATAATTGATTTCACTAGGTTAGATTCCACAGTTATTATTGACAAGTAAGACATTTTTCTTCTTTCATAAAGCCATTTACCTTTCCCTATGTTTACTTACCTTAAATCAATTAATAGAGGCCATCAACTGATAAATATTTTTATTTCTATCCAGTGTTTAATATATACACTCTGTGTCTCGCGGTTGCACAGAGGCAAAAATTCTATTTTTTTCCTCTCTACCTAAAGGTTAGGGAAAGAGAACATGAGGGAATTTTAAAAGCCTTTAATACTGTCTTTTACAATTTTGCCTGTGTGTTTTTCTATTTGACCTGATTCAGAGATGTGGGGTTAATATTAAGTAAGAAGAGACCCTTGAAAGAATATCATTTTGGACCCTTCACACTGACTTGCATCTCTCAGTGAACCCAATCTTTTACTCTTATGTTTTCTACGCTACTTTCAGTGTTTTAGCCAGTCTTAAATATTCTGACATTCTTTCTTTAGGTTTCATTATTTATTCATCTACTCATTCCTTTATTCAACATGGTTTGTGAGTGCTGATTATCAGTTACTTCACTAAGCCCTGGAGATAAGATGAGGTGTTAAGACATGGTCTGTTCTCCCTGCCTCAACCCTTCAACCCCTTTCCTTGTCTCGAAATCACATTGCTATCTTTGCTAAGTTTCACTTGGAAACAAATACATCTTTTCTTTTGAACAGCAAATTTACTCATTATCAACCTTATTTTGTGATTGCCGTATTAGGTAATTTGTTTCTTCAAAGTAGTTTGATAAAAAATATGCTTTATTTGAAACTGACTAAGGCAGACAAATCAGAAAATAAGATTAAATTGATAGTTCCCTGAGAAGCTCAGAGGAGTATAACTTTATTCCCTGTTCTACTCTTAAAAGTGATTTAGAAAAGGGAGTAATAATAGCTTCTCTGTCTAGCCCAGAAGATAACTTGCAGAATGGTTATTAACCTTTAGTGAGCCCATAGTGTGTCCCCAGTTCCATTTACTCTCCTAGTCTCCTAGATGACTTATTTTCAAATCTTCTCATTAATCAACCCTTCCTCACCTCTTCCCAGTCTTCCCTGTCAGATAACTGTTTTTCTTTTTTTTTTCCCAAACTGAGGAAATAGAAGCTGTCAGCATCCATATACGCTTGATACATATTGGCTGACTCAGCTGCATCTGTACCAATTTAGGTTTTGCTTTACTATGAATGAAACTGCAAATATTACTTATAAAGGCCAGCTTCTTCAGTTGTGCGATACATTCCATTCTCTTTCTCAGCAAAGATATTGCTTCTAACAGTTCTCTCTTTTTCCTTATTGTTTTTTCATGGGATTATGGAGTTAGGGGATGAGAGCTTGGTAGACCTCCGCACTGTATCTTTTCCATAAGCCAACAAGCATGCTATTAATTTTTCCATATTTAAAATACCTTCTTTTGAACTTGCTTTCCCCTCTCTGCAATTCCATGTCTGTCCTTCTACTGCAAAATTCCTTCAAGGAATTGTCTAATCTTAGTATTGTAGTTATTCTCTTTCTGTGTTCTCTTGAATCTACTTGAAAGCTAATCAGGCTTTCACCCCTGCCATTCTACCAGGGTTAAATCAGTGGGTCAGATCTCAGTACTTATCTTGTTACACTTAGTATTATCACTTAACATGTTTGATGCCTCTGCTTTTTGAAACATTTTCTTATTTGGCTTTCAGAAAGTACGTTATCTGATTATTCCCCCCACCCCCTTGAATTCCTGGCAAATTCTTCATCTTTGTTGGATCTTTCAGATCTCTCCAAACTCTCAACTTTGGAGTGCCCCTCAGTTCTCAGTTGTATTTTTTTGTATGTGTGCATGTTCTTTTGGGGATTTCATCTAGTCTTATGACTAAAATAACTGTCCAATATACACAGATTTATATCTTTAACCTGTGTCTCTACTTGACTCTGTGCTCATATCTGTTTACTTGATACCTTTGCTAGGGTGGTTAGTAAATATATCAAATTTAACAACTCTGAGATAAACTTTGGTACTCTATTTCAAAATCTATTCCTTTGGTACATTTCCTCATTTTAGAAATGACAACTTTGTGCTTCCATTTCTTTAGGCAATAAAGTTGAAGACTTTTTTTGACTCTTTTTCTCTTTATAACCTGCATCTGTGAGTGAAATCACTCAGTCATGTCTGACTCTTTGCAACCCCATGGACTGTAGCCCTCCAGGATCCTTCATCCCTGGGATTTTCCAGGCAAGAATATTGGAATGAGTTGCCATTTCCTCCTGCCAGGGGATCTTTCTGACCCAGGGATCAAACTCAAGTCTCCCACATGGCAGGCAGATGCTTTACCGGCTGACCCATTTCTGTCACAAATGTTCTTGATTCTTCATACCTCAAACAAAACCACTTTTCACTCATCCACTATTCACTCTCATCTCTCACTGTACTGTTATAGTAATCTGTTCAGTTTGTTAACACAGCAGCAAGAGTAATGCTATTGAAATGTGAGTTGGATTATTTTTACTCCTCTAATTGAAACCCTCTAATGACTTCCCTATAATCTACAAGGCCCAGTTTCTGTCACATGTCCTATTTTAGTTTAATACAATTTCAGGTCTGTTTATTTAATTTCATATTTTCCCACCATACTGGGCAGAAACTTCTAGTTACCTTTCTGTTAATGCCTAGAATACAAGTGTTTGAATAAGACATTATTCTCAATTTTACAGCAATACTTAATACTTCCTACTAATGGTGGCCCTGACATTACTGTGATTCTGTTAAGCAGGACAGAATGATCTAGCCAGTCAGTGGATAGCCCAAGAGGTACCACAGGAAGGGATTTTACATAGACACATTCTGAGTCAAACATGAATCACACTTATGTCATTATGATATTGCTCATGTTTCACTGACCCTGTACTTGTAGAAGAACAGCAGAGAATGGGAGAGGAAATCAGAAGCATGTCCAAATTTCCATAGTACCTAAGAGAGTATAGTGATGATGCCCCTGTAACCTCTGTGAGAATAATGGAGCCAGACGTAATTCTAGCAGATACAAAACTAAATTCAAAGTAATGTTCCTCGTTCAACACTGTTCAATAAGTTGAACATAAATTATGCATTTAAGCTAGTAATTATGCATTTAAGCTGTTTAAGCTAGTAATACTTTAAGATACAAATAGCTGTTTTAAAGGCAAGAGTTCATATACTTGCCGTTTTGCTTTTTCAATTTGGAGGTAATGATTCACTGATTCTGATAGGTGTTATTTTAGTCACTTGCACTGCAGTATTTTGAGATATCATTTCATTGTTGTGGAAAAAAATCACTTTAGTTGTGTGCACAGGCTGACATTCACCTAATTTGTCTCCCAACTTTTAGATTTATCCTCCTTGCTACAGTTAGCATTTCTTCATCTGTTAAATTGCCTCTTGTTAGTTCTCTGGCATCAGTGTTAGCTATTAGATGATTTGTTTTCATCTGTAAATAAGAATCTTGAGGCACCATTTGGTTCAGTTATTTTTCTTTGTACGTTTTTAGGGTCACTATATTAAAATGTAAAAGCCTTTAAAAAAACTGGTAAGTATTATTTATGTACATATGTCACATATGTGGATAATCATAAATCAACTTACATGAAAATTTTTCTTCCAAAATGTCATCTCTCTGTTATCTGAGAGTTGAGAAAAGTAGGAAGAAATGTGTTAGTACAGCAACTTATTGTTCCTGTGTAGAAGATAAGAAGGAGGGAAGGGACGTTGGAGAGGTGTGCAGTAGTTAAAACCAAGTGCCAGTTAGCATGTCAGTGAACTGCTAGAGATTAACTCATACTTCCTTTCCTATATGAAACAGAAAGACTGAGACAACAATCTGTTTTGTTTTGTTTTTGCTTTCCTAAGCTAAAATTAGATTTCCCAGGAATTATTACATCACTAATCAGTGAGTGTGCTCTTCAGCATTCCATTTTGATGTGTTCAGGATGGGGACTTCTTTCTTTTAGGAGAAAGGGAAATTCAGTACTTCCATACTGAGAAATAAAAATGGCTTGAGTTGGCTAGCATAGTCTGGCCTTTGGAAAGACATAACTCAGTAAAATGAGAAATAAGCTCTCCTTACTTCCCTTTCTAGCATCTTCCATTCACTTTATTTTTTATTTTATAAAGTTTATGCAGGCTGAATTATAAAAATCAGCAATCAAATTCATGCCTATATCCTATCTACTTTATTACTGTAGAATTTCTATCTTTATCAAGAAATCACTCAGAAATACATTTGCTTTGTTGGGGCTGGTATCTTCAAAGTAGAGAGTATGTTGTTTTGTCATTGCCTTTATGTTTCTCGTATCCCTAACAGGGCCAGCCGAAGCACAGCATTGATTCGCAAGGTCATCGATGTCCAGGCCACTGGCAGTGATTGCTTTTTTTTTTTTGATCTTAGAAATTCAAATGGCTATTCATTGAAAGCCTCAAACATATTAGTAGCTTTTGATACAAGTAAACTTATGAATGTTCTGAAGTAAAAATGAGCTTAAGAAAAAAAGGAGAATGGCATGACTTACAACAGCAACTACATTTTAATAAAAGAATGAAAATTGCCAAATTAACAAATGAGTAGGTTGGATTGCTTTTATTCCTAGTCTGATAAATTATGTAAGATTTAGGATTGCCACTTCTCCTCCAATCAACCGAAAATAGAATCCCATGAGAAAAACAAAGTGCTTTGAAAAATAATATGTACTACATAAAATGTAATGCAGCATGATGACAAGGTATTGTTTGTTCTGATTTTGAGTCTTTGTATTATGTCTTACATATATAGTAAGTCTATAAATATTTTTGGAGATGAATTCTCCTTTTTATCAAATATTTATCTAGGCTTTTATGTCAAGTCAGGCACTTTCTCATTTTTTTTTCTTTCTGTATTGTTTCTACCCTTGGAATTAAAATTTATTTTCTGCAGATAAAAGGTAAATGGCTTTTATTTGGCATTATCCTGTTAACTGAGAGAATAAGAAAATATGGTTCCTTTCCAATGTCATGAATCTTGAGCTGTAGTTGTTGAGATACTTAGTTTAAAAATCAGAATAAGTGTTTTCCTTTGAATTGTAAAAAGTCTTCATGTACTTCTTGCATGTTTGAAACAAACATCAGTGGCAGATAGCAGAAATAAATCACCTGCTAGTTTAGATGCAAGTGATAGGGGAAAACTAATTGCTCATTTTTAAAAAAAACTCTGATGCCTCCTATAGTACATGCTTAATTATCACATATTAAAATGAAAAGTGATATGATAATTCTAAAGTGAAGTATAATCTGTATAAAATATAGATGTCATATGTGTAAGAACTCACAGTTCAAACCAAATAAAGACAGTGTAAGAATTTAGATACTCTCACATTTAGAAATGTAGGGAGAACTAATATAGAGAATTTAAGCATCTTTTCAATTGCTTCTTGGAGACCACTCCAGAGTCTTTCCTTAGATATTGTAAATATTAAGAATAAAGGGGCATAACTGTATTAATCTGCATGGAAAAGGAAAAGATAAGCAGAAACACAAATTGGAAGCAAATATTTCACAAATATGCTTCAGACTAATAGATGGGTGACTTTCCAAATTAAGCCTAGGAATCTGTTGCAAGTTAATTTATTAAATCTTCCATTTATTTTGTTTCTTTTATAGCAGCTGTTTATGATATTCTGTATAAAATGGGCATTCAGAATGTCTGATACCCTTGGAAAGAAGTATGCAAAGTTTTTTGCATAGATTTTCTTTGCATTTGTATTGTGCTTACATTTTTCTTGTCCTTGAAATGGAGGTTCTTTCTTTTTACATCATCTGTGATAATAAGTATAACCTTTCCTTCTATATTGTAATCTTTTGAGAAACAAATTATACAATATCATCAAGTATGAAAAGATTATAGTACTTACCATAACAAAGAATTTCAGGGTTTAGATATGAACTATTATCAGTTGTAATTGAATTTTGTAAACATGAAACTTGATGTTTCCTATTTCCTCAGTGATAGTAAGTAAGTAAGTGGGTTGGGTAAAAAGTGCTTATTGCCAGAGGGAACTGTCCTGTGCATTGTATGATTTTTTTTTAGCAGCTTTCATGGTCTCTGCTCACTAGATACCCATAGAGGTCTCTCTCTGCACCCACCCCTCCCAGAGCAAAACTTAGCCCATTTGAGAACTATAGCTGTAGATTTGTTTTTTCATACTAGCACTTCATACAGATAGACTCACGTAAGATACTTTATTTGTGCTTGATTTCTTTAAGCATAATGAATTCAAGATTCATCTAGTTTGTTACATGCACCATTTGTGTGTACCATTTTACTCAGGAGGATTCCAGTATAGATGAACTGCAGTTTGAGTTAATTTCACTTTTTGTTTGTATTTTCTTAAAATTCTTAAAAACAACTGCTTTAAAATATTTACCCAGTAATTGTATAACCAAGGTCCTTTCTGTGTCTTTATATTAATTGATTTAACTACTGGTTAGTAACTTTTAATTAAATACTCAGCATTATTAATTTTACATAGTTGAGTGCTAGATTTTGTTTTCTTTAAAGAGTAATGGACATTTCGGGCCATGCAGTCAAGTTACTTGTGAAATCAGTTTGATCATTCAGGGCTTTCATTGTTTTTGTTAGGCTACGTGTAAAGTTGTCTTTGTGTGTGTGTGTGTGTTTAGTCGCTCAGTCGTATCTATGTGTGACCCCATGGACTGTAGCCCACCAGGCTTCTCTGCTCATGGAATTCTCCAGGCAAGAATACTGGAGTGGGTTGCCATTTCCTCCTCTGGAGGATCTTCCCAACCCAAGGATCAAACCTGCAGCTCCTGCATTGGCAGACGGATTCTTTACCAGTGCGCCACCTGGGAAGCCCCGTGTCTTTACTTTAAGGTTAATTTAACTCTTTTACGAAGGTTTGACTCTTTTGGTCTGTGGAACTCTGAGGAGGACTCTTCATGGTCTTTCTGTAACTTGGACATCTCCTCACCGTATGTATACTCAGAATTGTTCATGTTCTCTGCCCAGTCTTGTGGAGCTTCACTCTTCATCTGCACAGCCGATTCTTTGCAACCACCTAGACAAAAACTTAAACAGATTTTTGGAGTTCTTTCTTTGTTCTCCCTCTTCCACAAATTTTAGGCTCCTCAGTCTCTCTGCCGTTTGACTTCTGTGTCTTTAACTCAGTGCCCCACTTCCTGCATAATCATGTTGAAAGTAATTCTAGAAAAAACCAGGGCCCAGTTGTAAAGGTACCTTGTTAGTTTCCCTTTTCTCAGACATGACAGTCCTATACTGCCTGTTGTTGACCAGTGTCTGAAAACAGTGTTTTGATATATTTTAACATTTCTTGAGTTATTTATGGTAGGAAGGCAAGTATATTTCCAGTTTCTCCATCATGACCAGAAGCAAAGCTATGGTTTTTAAATTTTTTATGTGACGATAAACAAAGAAATTTTGGTAAACATTCAATTTTATGTATCGTTCAGGTTTGTTCTATTCCCCAAATCACTGATTTAGAATTGTTGTGTTCCTATGATACCATTCCGGTAATTCCATTTCTCCTTGCCTCATTCTCCATGCCCAAGGGCTTTTGCTAGAGTAAAGTTACTGGCCTCTCTCTGGACTTCCTCACTTATTATGTACTAAGTTAGGAAGGAAAAATGTTTGGTAGGTGAATTTTGGAGAAGGAATGAAAAATCTTGGATTAGACTACTTAAAGGCTATATTTCCAAGTTAGCCTATCTTTTCATTAATTTTTATTTAAACCTTTTTTGTTTTTTTTTTCCAGTTAGCATTATACTCATAGCTTTCCTAACAAAAGCAATCAGGAGAGACCTTTGGTTGTCTCATCACTGTATGATTGAATATGTTTTTTCAGTGCAGGGGAGAGATTTGTTAAGTCCATGTGGCAGGAGATTCAAGTTAAGGTGCTTAATTTAGCTGTTACAGTACTAGCATTGATATTTTGAACTGCATTTATATCCTCCTGTCTACTTTTCATTTGGTTCCAGATTTGGAGGAGGGAAATAAAGGATTTGTTTTCCTCAAACTTTTTAACATTACAGATACAAATTTTCAGTAAACATATCAAATCACTAAATATTATTAGCTGTGATATATGCACATTGAAGAGCTCACATTCCCACTGAGATCTAGGGGAAACCATAACCAGATTATGAGGATACAAAGTTGTCTCTCTAGGAATCTCCTAGGCACTCTATCTCCAGCTCAGCATTTGTTAATTGCCTCAAATCAAATTTCCAGGTACTAAATTGGGTCTTTCAGCCTTTCTCCAGTTGGTGGATTCAGATGCATGCCACATTTACTGCTTCAGGACTGTTTACAGTCTAGTGCCTGTGCTTTTTTCCTTGGAAGGAAATGCAAGAGCAAAATAGAATAGCAAATGTGAAAGGAGAGAGACAGGAGAGCAAGAAGAGGGTGTGAGCAGGAGGGAAGAAGAAAAGATAACAGGTTTTTTAAATAGCAAATAACTTACAAAAGAGCTTTATGGACATTTTCACCTTGAGGGATGGTGGTGGTTATAAAAGACAGGGTCACACATGGATAGAAAGAATTGACACAGAAGGAAACAAAGATGAAAAGCAAACTGCTTTTGTCTTTTCAGTCATGTACCACTAGTGATTTTTTATAGAACTGTCTGACTCTTACAGTGTTACATTAGTTTTAGGTGTACAACATAGTGCTTCAATACTTTTATAGATTATACTACATATAAAGTTTTTTTTTTTATAAGATCTTGACTGCATTCTCTGTTCTATAATTATATCCTTGTATCTTACTTTATACTTATGGAGTGGTGCTAGATATGTAAAGGGAATTAAGAGGTACAAATAATTAGTGATTCTTAGTGGGTTCTAGATAGTTTGCTCTTGGGGAATAAATAATGTAAATATTCTAAATGGAAACTATAAAAATTCCATTTAATGCTGTTCAGTTGTCTGTTACCTAACTTATATCAAGATGCATTTAACATTAATACTCTGCTGTTAATAATATAATTTCCAACAAAATTATCAGCCATGATATTTCTTGTTTAAAGTTTTGAGTTTTTATTAAAAATAGTAATTTTCTCCTTTGACTAAATCAGTTTCATTTTTCTCTAGATATTGCCTCTGATTGAGGCCATTTGTGGAATATTATAGGATCATTTTGCCCTTGATATTTAAAGGGAATATATTAGATTACTACTAAGTATCAGAATTCTACATTCTTCCAACAGAACAGTTCTTTCTGGCTTATATGGATACTTATGAGTGTGCATATATTTGATACATTTGTATACTCGTGCATGCATGCTGAGTCACTTCAGTCGTGTCCAACTCTTTGCAACCCCATGTGCCGTAGCCCTCCAGGCTCCTCTGTCCATGGGATTCTCCAGGCAAGAACATTGGAGTAGGTTGTCATTTTCTTCTCCAGGAGGTCTTCCCAACCGAGGGACTGAACCCACGTCTCTTATGTCTCCTGCATTTGCAGGTGGGTTCTTTTACCACCAGCACCACCTGGGAAGCCCTACTCATAATGTTTGTACAAAAGAATATTTCTGTAGTTTTGATATGAGAAGGCTTTTTTGGTGACCTAATTGTCAAATGTGGAAATAGTTACATGAATTATGATTTGTACAATCAGTCATATAATTTTGTATATGATAACCATGAGGATTGAGTGAGGATATGTAACTGCTTTTTTAGGGCTAAATAAAATCAGCTTAGATCATTGGAATGATATGTATTAATAAATCTTGATTATACTCAGTTATACTCCTGACTGTTAATGCACAAATACACACACATGTAAGTCGCATGAGGGCCAGTGACCTTGTCTGTCTAGATTGTTATAGCCACATAGGAATTCCATGCATGTTTATTGAATGTATTTTTATAAAAATTAGATGGAAAAATAAAATAGTTTAGTAAGGTAAAAGTTTATTTTTTAAAAAATTCCTAAGAATAAGGACTTGTTTTCTTTATTATAATTTTATTCATTTCAAAGGACCAGGAGTTGGTTGAAATCCTCTTTAGTGTTAAGTTGACTACTGATATTTTCTTGGTGAAATTCATTAGCCCCTTAGGTGGCTGTATTTTATAGTGTTCCAAACCATGTCTTTGGGTAGAAGCAATCAGGCCTTTGACTTTATACATGGAAAATGGTCTTGTTCCTCTTTCCCCAAATTCTCCTTCAAGGACAGTGGTAAAGTGTATGAGTTGATGTGGCTGTCTATCCCCCCACCCTCTGCTCTTCTAGAAAGAAGAGATTTTTTTTTCTCCTCTTTGAATTTTTACATATATATGTGAGTAAATAGTATATATGCTTATATATATATGTATTTGTATATCCTTTTTAAATGACACCTAAATCTTCAAGATATTTAGATGTTTTCTAAATCAATAAATTAGATGTTTTCTAATGCAAAATATGATGGGAATACAATTAAAATGGAAGGTGGAAAAATCTCATGTGAATAAAAGGAAAACATAAAATTAATTTTGCCATATTCATAAAATTGCTAAGAAAGAAGAAAAGTTATAATTTAGCAAAAGGTGCTCTTTGAGCGGGACTTACCAGGTAACTCAGTGGTAAAAGCATCCACCTGCCCGTGCAGGAGACACAGGAGACATTGGTTCCATCCCTGGGTCAGGAAGACCCCTGGAGGCGGCAATGGCAACTTGCTCCAGTATTCTTGCTTGGGGAATCCCATGGACAGAGGAGCCTGGTGGGCTGCAGTCCAAAGGGTTGCAGAGTTGGACTGAGCACATGCATGCATGCTTTTTTAGCATGATTCATTTTCAGCCTATTTTTTTTTTTCCTTTTACCAAAAAGAGGAAATAAATAACTGACTAGAGATTTTCTACATTTATGCTTTCTTTTTGCCTTAAAGAAATGAATAAGCCCAGTAGCCAGAGTAGCGTACTAAAATTCCCTTGTAGATAGGGGCTCCAGTTGCCCTGCTGCAGAAACTAATAAAGGCGTGGTTGGCTCTAAAAAAAAAAAAAAAAAAAAAAAGAAATGAATAAAACTGCACCTGAATGTACATGAAGAATTAGTATAATGTTTATATCAGTCTCTGTAGTGAAATCTTAAGGTCCGCACTCTGTATTAAATCAAATACTCAGTAATGAATAATGTTTGTGTAAGAAAGAGTAATGGTTATAAATCAGTCCATTTTATGAGTTTTTGATAAATATGGTGATAGCAGTTTGATGGTGTAAGATATAATTACAGAAAAATATCTGTTTCCTTTTGAAACCCATATAAAATATTTTTTCTGGAACTTATAACTGTTTACATTACTAACATTAATACTTATTTTTCAGTGTATCTAGCATCTTTTGTTAAAATAACATAACAAGACATCTTTCTTATTAGACAATGATCTTGGCAAACTTTTATTGTGCTTCAAAATGTCTGATAAACAAACTGCATGGATAGAAAACTGCCGAAGACAATTCTGCAAAATAATGAAGGCCAAACCTGATATAATCAGTGGAGGTGGTGAGTATTTTTTTAATTTTTGTGGGATTTTTTTTGGCTTGAAAAGTTTATTAACAGAAACTGTGGTTTCTCAAGATTAATACTGGCATATCTAGAATCAGTCAGTTCAGTTCAGTTCAGTTGCTCAGTCGTGTCCGACTCTGTGAGAGAATACATAACATTAGTTCTAGAAGTCCATTGACTTCTGGGAAATTTGTGATCCTAGAGAACAGAAATTAAAATTTGAGAAACTATGCAGATTTTTTTTTTAATACTGTCACAGAGGTCTTGTTAAGCTAAATCTACCTTGCCTAGGTAATGGTTTGCTTGATATCACCAGCTATATTTTCTAGACCAGTTAGCAAGTTGTTTTATACTCAGATATTTATATGTGTGCTTGGTTTCGTAAAATGACCTTGTTTTAATTAACATTATCTTGAATAAAGATACTCCAAGAACTAAGTTTTAATGTGAATATAAGCTAGATTTCTTGAAAGCTGTAATTTAAAAATATTGTCCTATTTATCAGTCATGCTTTATGGTTCTTATGTTTCTATCAGTTGCTATAAAATTAAAAATGGGAAATAAAAATAAGTTTATATTTTGTTGGAGAAATTATATTTTTAGGGCAAGAAAATAAAACATTATTCTCCAAAATTTTACTGTAAAATGAGCAGTTCAACTGTTTTAGACACTCCCAAATACTTTAAAAATGGCTATTAGAAAAAATATATATATATATGTTTATCACTGATTGCATAACAGAGAATACTTAAAATAGGTTTTGCAAATGCCAAAGGGTACAGAACAAAATGAGAAAATAGCAGCTTGGTATATTATTTAAACACAATAACTAAAGGTATAGTTTTCTGAGTTTCTTTCTTACAGGGATAGTGATAAGACAAAAGAGAAATCACCTCTTCAGTTCTATTCACAACTCTGAAACAGGATAAAGGAGCAGAGCATTATCATTAAAACCATGTTCTGTTTGGAATCTTGGGGCAGGCACTTCCCACAAGTCTTGGTCTTAGTTATACATTACTCTGATACTGTGTCCATCATTAGATTGTGAGCTACTTTTAAAAATAGATCTTAACCTCTCTGCCCAGCAAGGTCTAGTTGGTTACACAAAATTCAGTTACTCTTCATAGCAACGAGCTCAGTCCACAGTGTTAGATCCAAGAAGTTAACCCAACAATCTGACACCGAAACCATGCTCAGTATCCGTTTACAGTAGTAACTCTTTGCACTTTCTCTTTAGTACCTAATGTTTTGCTCATGGGAGGTAACCATTTATTAAATAAACCCAGGTGAGCATAATACTGATGAGATAGAAGATGAAAAATATTTTTAATATCTCCAATCTCATGGCCTGGTTTTCTTTTTATAAGCTAAAAGTTGAACTAGTTTAGGGGGTAAGCTCAAGGGAGAAACACGAAATACATGCTTTTGTAAGGCAAGCATGCTTATTTATTTGTCTATGTTCATGCACATGTACAGAATGACTCTATAATCTGATTCAATTTGGGTTTTAAATATAAGCAATCTACAGTTATCAAGAACCAAAGGTTTTAGAATTATCATTACTTATGCTGCAGTTTCTCCCTCAAATCTGTATATAAAACCCTGCAGTGCACAATGAATACCATGTACCTCCATTAATATTTTTCATAATTATGATAATGAGTGAATGGATGTCTTAAATTCTCTATAAATTATATACTCTGAATCCAAAAGGAGGTAGACAAAGGAGATTCAGTTAACAAGAATTTAATGAGAACCTACTGTTGACTCCCTGTCCTGCTCCCTGCTATGGGCAGCTACTCTCCTTTTGTAGGTGATGATAAGGAAGGAGAGAGCAATCTATAAATAGTCTTTCCAAATTGATTTAAACCCAGGCCACTAGACAGCTATCAGGAGAGAGATATTCCAGCTTTCTCCAGCTTGGGCTCCTGCTGTTTCCAGAGTTTTCTTTCCAGGTTTTCAGCTTATAAGAATAAATGAGACCATGTAAATATGCACTTGAATGATATTCCTGCACTTACTTGTAATGAATCATTGGCAGAAGCAATATATTATATGACCTAAGACCCACAGGCTGAAGTTAATTTTTTAAAATGTAAGTCACATTTTTCTTTTTCGTAACCTTATTCTTGTTCTATGTGTACCTTCTACCCCACCCTCAGTTATATCCCAGACCTTTTTCCTGACATGGAACTAATTAGAACATGTTCTCTGAATTTCTATAAATTTCATTCATTTTCATGTGTTTATTTCATTCAGCTTCAGGAGAGAACATAGGTAGACACTCTATTCCATTAGGTTGAATTTCAAATGTATTCATGGACTGCCTCTTTTTCTTTGTTAAAATATAAATCATTCCACAGTTCTTTTTTTTTCTTCTTGTCAGGAAGGCTCCTGTAGATCTGATAGACTTCTAGTTTCTGCTGAGTTTATTACACTAGCCGCTTGTTGTCTATTCACTCTAAACATTAGATTCCATCATCAATTGTGTGTTTAATTTTTTTTACTCTTGTATCTTCCTAGAGTAATTTCCCTATAAAAATGTTTCTGTTTTTCACGTTATCTTCTAATCCTTATTTCCCACTAGTCTTTTGTGACCTAATAATTATACAATTAAGTATGTTCCAGGTATATTCTTCCTGTTTTTGTTTTCCAGTGTTAATAATATGGATTCCCAGGTGGTGCTAGTGGTAAAGAACTACTTGCCATGTAGGAAACATAAGAGTCATGAGTTCGATCCCTAGGTTGGGAAGATTGCCTGGAGAAGGGCATGGCAGCCCACTCCAGTATTCTTACCCGGAGAATCCCGAGACAGAGGTGCCTGGCCAGCTGCAGTCCATTGGTTTGCAAAGAGTCAACTGACAAGCACACACATGCATACAATGTAGAATTCATTTAATTTGAGTTGGCCACTAAATAACATATGTAACATGTCTTATAGACAGTATTGGAAGCTGGTATGCTTTATAACTATAATACATTTTGTCTAACTCTATACTTCAAATGTGCAAATTATTACTACTTGGACTTTTAAGAGTTTTTGTTTAAGATGCCCTTTTGTCCTTTAAATTTTGCTTTATTTTTTTCTGTTTTTCTCTGAAAGAATCCTGGCGTAACAGCAGTGAGGTCATCTGGACTCATGTTTCTGGCTCCTAAATGTAGTTCAAGGAATTCTGGTT